>NC_044311.2:23583089-23883089 GCF_007474595.2 Lynx canadensis | reverse complement strand
GTTCTCTTTTCTCTTTAATTCATTCCAATGACTGTCCCTTGTCATGTTCCTCATTGCCAGAATCCCTACTTTGTTAACCTGTTTTGACACTCAGAACCCCAAAATGGGGACCATGATTTTACTAGACTTCTGAGGGACTTGTATGTTGTCTCCAAAGCTCAGGCCACAACTCTTATCTATATGTCTTCTTCCTGAGAGAAGAGTATACATCCCTGTATTGTTGAACTCAGGCATGGCTTTGTGACTTGCTTTGACCAATAAAATGGTGGAAGGAGGGTAGCTGTCGAGCTTGGTAGCTTGCACCAGTTACCAATCCCAGGGGAGTAGAACACCATACATCAGTTATCAATCCCCAAAGAGGACTCTAAAGACTTCTGCCTATTGCATCTTGGTCTCAGAACTGCCAAGGAAAACATAACAACATCAAGCGCTGGATGGAATGATGCTCTACTTACATAGAGAAGAGAAAAGCAAGATCATTTTGAATAGTGGCTACTTGTCCCCCCATGGCCAGTGATTTTCTCCTGAGGCCAAGCAGGAAAATTCACCAAGGCACAGCCCTCTTGTGCTGTAGTGGAAGGACCCCTACTGCCCTCCCCATGGAGGACAGAGATTGTGGTGAAGTTGGTGCCACTTGAAGTACACACTTTAAGTGGAACAAAGGAACAGTATTGAGCCTGAAACAAGGGAAGATATTCCCATTCAAGGCGATAAACCCAGGATAGGTTTTGTGGGTTCTTTATCTCTTGGTAAGGAAGTGTTACAGGCCAAGTGGGAGCCTTGTGTTGTTCACTGGGGGTCAAAAGACTGCAAACACAAGACTTCCCCAATAGCACTGATGTTTGATGTTGGCATTTGTGAACAGCAAGAGCTTCACATGTTCTCTGTTGTCTGCCACACCACCAGCAATTTTCTGGATAGAGGCTGCTCCCTCAGTGTGGGTCACAGAGTGAAGACAGCATGCAGCAGAGCACAGCTGACCCCCAATGGATGCGAAACATGAACGAGATATAAAGTTGTCAGTTAATCTATGGAGATGGGAAGTGGGCAAATTCAGGAGCTATGCCTACAATGGATGGAACTTGGTGATGGATTGGATGTGAGATAGAGAGAGGTGTCATGGATGACTTCCATGGATTGCATAAGTGGATAGATGCCAGAGCAATTCACTGTGGTCACAAGTGTTGCAGAGGATGCAGGGGTTTGATAATTGGTAGTATTGATGTCTGCTGAAAGTCACTGAATTGTAAAAGCAGGTGAGCCAGGAGCTCTGAGTAAACATTTGCATGAGCTACACGAGACTTGAGAGCCTGGAAACTCTAAACACCCAGTGGCAGTGGGCCAATTGCAGGAAATTGGTAAGGCAGGCAGGGGAAGCTCAAGTGCTAAATTCTGGGTTGGTATGGTGTAAGGCAATTGTGTTGGTCCAATAGGCCATTAGGATATAACACAGGGTATCTTTCCTGTGGCCACTTGAGCCCGGAAATACCCACTTGGGTTAAAGCAAAACTGTCCCAGGCTGCAGCTAGGGACACATCAGATGAAAAGAGCTGTGAGGCTAAGATTCAGAGACAACATACAATTCTTGGGTAGTTTGGTAAAATCATGGTCCCCTGTCTTTGTGGTTCTGAGTGGCAAAGCAGGATAACAAAGCAGGGATTTAGGCAAAGAGTAACATGACACCACTCCTATCTCTTCCATACGAAGCTTGAGCAATGTTTTTAGAATGTAATGGATCATATCACTCACCTGCTTGAAGAGATCAATGGATCTCTTTAAGCTTAAAGACAACCTCCAAACCTGGCCTGCAAGGTCTTTTGTAGTCTGACCTTTGCCTTCCTCTCCAGTCTCAACCTGTACCATGTTCCCCTTGTGCTTTGAACTGTAGCCGCAGTGAGGTTTGTTTATTCCTTCAAATTTACCATATTCCCATAGGGCCTCTGCATATGATGTTTTTCTGTTTCTGCTTCATCTGGTCAGCTCCTACTCAACCTTTAGCTTTGACCTCAATTTTTATTTTCCTTAGGGTATCTTCTCATTGTTCTGATTGGGTTAAGTTCCTTTATTACGTATTCCCATGGCCCTTATCAAAGTTAACTTTTAATTTATTTGTAGTTATTTAACTAATATCTGTCTCTCCACAATACTGTATGTTCTAAGGCAAGAGTCAACACATTGTTTTTCCTGTAAAGAGCCAAATAATAAATAATTTGGACTTTGTGGACCATAAGTCTCTGTTACAACTACCCAACCCTTCTATTGTAGTGCAAGAGCCACAGACAAAATGGAAGCAAATATAAGTGACTGTGTTTCAATAAAACTTTATTTACAAAAATAGGTGGTGGACTTTATTTTGTCCACAGCTCTGAGACTTGCCGACATCTAATCTAGGACTTTAGACATTGTCTGTTTTGCTTACCGTTTTACCCTAGGTCCTTAGCACATTGCTTTGTACACAGCAAGTACCAATAAACTGTTGCTAAATGAATGAATGAATTCTGTCCATTGCTGTACAGACTTTGGCCATTCTGTCTTCCCCATATTTATTCAAGCCATATTTATATCCTACCAGGAATACCTTCTCCCAAATCCAAATTGGGTTTTTGCTTCTCAAGATGCTTCTTTTTAACCACTTTTTTCATATAGCTATCCATGATTAGTTTCCAGTGCTGGGATTCTGAACTCTAATAGAAGTAATTTTTTATACAAGTAACTTGACTGAACACACTTAAAGTAGGACTCTACAGTTTAACAAGCTGTTTCCCAAGTTTGGCACTTTGGGCCAAAGTCTCTTGAGTCCTGCTTGTGTCTGAGAAGTGAGAGAGGGGAAAACCAGTGGGAACCAAATACAAACAATAAGTTGACAAATTATCCTACTGCATATGTGTCAACAAGAATGCCTTATCCTGGTACTTGTGCTGGGGTAGGATGTGAGCCCACAATGCAGAAGTTGAAGACGGCATCGCTGAGGAGACAACATCTAAGGTAATTACTTAAAAAAATCCACATGTTACTTACATTTGGGTTAGGATAATACCAAGACCTTACTTTAGTTTCCTCTGTCCCCAAATTTCATTATGAAAAATTTTAAACATAAAGGAGGTTTGAAAAAAACAACTCAAGGAACATCTGAATACCTACTATGTAGATAAAACAATTGTTAACATGTTGCTATACTGGCTTTATCTTCTCTTTACATATTTCTGATCCATTTGGAAGTAAGTTATAGACATCAAGCATTCCATCTTAAATAATTCATGTGCATCTTTTAAAAGTAGAGGCATTCTACTACATAACCATTATACCATTAGCAATACTTCCTACTATGATCTAATATCCAGGCCATATTCAAATTCTCCAATTATCCCTCAAACTGTCTTTTATAGCTGTATTTTTAAAAAATATGATCCAACCCATTTGGCTATTAAGCTAGTCTGATCCCTTCAAGCAAAATAGGAATTCTTGAATATAAAATACATAAAAAGTCCCAAATAGGGAAAGCAGGTGCAAAAACACAGGGCATGTTTTGGGAGAAGAGCAGAGTAATATTCTATGATCCAACAACACACAGAATTGGTGGGAAATGACTTTGGAGCTGTATAAAGAACCAGATCATGATTGATCTTCAATATTACTCAAAGGAACTTTGAATTCATTCTTCTGTTGAGGTGGGTTTTACCACCCTATAAAATTTGACAGTGTCAGGACTGAATACTCAACTGTAGGAGCAATCTCACCAACATGAGATTCATTACCACTAGTCTCCTTTTCACCCAGCTTATTTCACTACAGCATTTTAGATTGTTGTATTTTTAAAGTAGCCCTCTTTAACTATTGGCTTCTAACTGACCAAGTCCACGTCTTTTTCACAAGATGGGGGTAGCTTATTGTCAAAGGGAGAGCTGAGCATATTCTTCCACCAAGGGACTGATTTGCCTCCTCAAAGAGCACTCTGAGAGTCCTAGGCAGCCGAAGGCCACAGGGGAATTTGACGCCTTTCTCTGCCCTCTGGAAGCCTGTTGCAGGTGTCTCCATCACGGCCTCTCTACAGCTGGAATCTATGCTGTGCTGGTCATTTATATGGATGAATATTTGCCTTTTCTGATGTGAAAGTGGAAGTTCTTTGAACCAGCTACAATTAGATTACCATTGATGTGAAAACCACATATAATTCAGCATCTTTTCCTTTTATTTATAGTTGAGGACTTAAAGGCCAAGGGAAGTTAAATTACTTCTCTAAGGTCACAGTACAAGACAATGCTTATAACTACCGTCAGTGGGTGCACAGCTATGTGTCAGTCACTGAGCTCTGTGTTTTACATACAGTATCTCTCTGATAGGGTTACCTGATGAACTTTCCTGGTGTCAAATGTGCAGGGAACTGGTGGTTGCTTTATGTCGCTATATCTGCTTTGACATTCTTCATGGTCCCCTGATCCTTGAATAGCTGTGATGATGTCCACTCACTACTATTTCAGTCATTTCCTTCCCATGACTTCCAGGGGTGCCTGGATGGCTCAGTCAGTGGAGCATGCAGATCTTGATCTTGGGGTTATGAGTTTGAGCCCCACATTGGGTGTAGAGATTAATAAAAAATCTTGAAGCACCTGGGCTCAGTTGGTTAAGTGTCTGACTCTTGGTTTTGGCTCAGGTCATGATCTTATGGTTCATGGGACTGAGACATGTGTTGGGATTCTCTCTTTCCCTCTCTCTCTTCCCCTCCCCTGCTCACACACTCATGTGCACACACTCGTGCATTCTCTCTCTCTCTCAAAATAAACAAATAAACATGAAAAAAAAACCTTAATGTGGTATATCTGTATATCTATATCTATCTATATAATGGAATATTGCTCAGCCATCAAAAGAATGAAATCTTACCATTTGCAATGACGTGGATGGAGCTAGAGTACATTTTACTAAGCAGAATAAGTCAGTCAGAGAAAGACAGCATATGATTTCACTCATGTGTGGAATTTAAGAAACAAAATAGATGAACATATGGGAGGGGGGAAAAGGGGAAAGGGAAAGAAACCACAAGAGACCACTAACGATAGAGAGCAAACTGAGGGTTGACAGAGGGAGGTGAGTGGAAGATGGGCTAGATGGATTATGGGTAGTAGGAGGGCACTTGTTATGATGAGTACTGGGTGTTGTATGTAAGTGATGAAAACTAAATCCTACTCCTGAAACCAATATTGCCCTGCATGTTAATTAACTAGAATTTAAATAAAAATTTGAAGAAAAAAAATCGTGTCACAACACACACACACACACACACACACACACACACAAAGTATAACTTCTTTTTTTTAAAGTTTATTCATTTCGAGAGAGACAGAGAGAGTGAGTGGGGGAGGGGAAGAGAGAGAGGGAGAGAGAGAATCCCAAGCAGGCTCTGCACTGTCAGCATGGAGCCCAATGCAGGGCTTGAACCCACGAAATGAGAGACCATGACCCCAGCTGAAACCAAGAGTTGGACACTCAACCGATTGAGCCACTCAGGCACCCCCACAGAGTATAACTTCTAATTATAGTTCCTTCTGGTAAAAGCTTAGACTCTTGTATTTTCTTTTTCTTCCTCTCTTCTCCCAAGAATGGCTTCTGGATGTTTGGATCAGGGCAAAAACAAAGGATCCTTGAGTCCACACTGTCTTATGTTGGGCTTCTCAGAAGCAGACTTTGAGATGAGGATTCTCCCAAGTAGTCTCTGGAGGGAGTAATCAGGGGGCCTCTAAGGTGCTGGTGATAGAAAAGTCCTTTATATAATCTAGGTAGTCATTCACTGTGTTCATCATTAGAAAATTTATCAAGATGTACACCTCTTTGTATACTTTCATGTATGGATGCTATATTTAAAAAATTTTATCTATATATTTTTTCTGGATATGGATATAGAAACAAGCAACTTATGGATATAGGATATATGGATATAGTATATGAATATAGGAACATCCAATTTTTCTTTAACATTTTGTGCTACAACAGTATCTTTAAAATAATAACTTTGTTGGCATATAATTCAAAAAAACATAAAATTTACTTTTAACATGTACAATTCAGTGGTCTTTAGTATTCAGTGTTGTTTAACTGTTATCATTATTTAATCTCATAACATTTTCATCACCCCCAAAAGAAACCCTATACCTATTATCAGTCACTCCCCATTCTCTCCTTCCCCCAGTCCTGGCACCACTCATCTACTTTATGTCTCTATGGATTTGCCCCATTTGATCATCATACAACATCATACAACATCATATCTGTCATTTGTGACAGATATCTTTCACTTATGGGAATTGTTTTCAAGGTTCATCCATATTACAGCATGTATTAGTAGTATATATACTATATTACAGCATGTTCATCCATAATATTACAGCATGTATTAGTATGTATATATACATATAATACATTTCATTTATCCATTCATCAGTTGATGAACATTTAGGTTGTTTCTGGTTTCTGGTTTCTGGCTATTATGAATAATGCTACTATGAACATTCATGTACAGGTTTTTACGTGGACATTTATTTCTATTTAACCAAGTAGAAATTTAAACACATGATAAGACAGTCTTCCATTTTATCTTTCAGATCAAAGAGGAAAATCAAGCCAGCCATTACAAAATATTTAGAAATACATGACTATTACATTAACATTATATCGAAATTCACAACGTTACATCAAAACTGCACTAAGAGGAAAATTCATAGACTTAAATGTTATACTGAAAAGGACAAAAATAAATTAATTAAGCATTTATCTCAGGAAACTCAAAAAGCATGAGAAACCAGTAAGAGAGGAGAAGGAGGAGCCCACCAAATAAGGGTGCAATTTCAGGCAAAAGCAGGTGGATGGTAACTTCAACCTGATCCTGCAGGGGAACTCTGTAGTCTTAAATTATTTCTCACAGCAGTTCCATTTTAAGGACCTGAAGTGAAAGATTGGACTTTCCTATTCCCTTCACATAACTCTCTCCCTCATCAATCATTGCCTAAGGTCTACTCCCATGACACTTCTAGCTCTAGGGGACAAGTGCATAAAGCTGCTTTAGCAGCCTAATTGTGTACCTCCAAAGAAGAGTCTCAGGTATAGGCATTGGAAGCAAAAGCACGTGTGTGTGTGTTGGGGGGCAGGGGGTGGTGTTGGTGCACACAGAACCTGTAAAGGGATCCAAGAGGGTCTGGGCACAGCACTGACAGTGTCCATTTCATCGTGTCTTCTGGCTCATCTGATCTCTGTAGAATTGTCATTTGTCTACCTGGTAGGCCAAGAGAAGAGACTAAATCACACAAACTGATAAAAGGGTAGATTGTGTAACTGAGTCTAGGAAATACTTAGGACCTGGACATCTCCCACATGTGACCATCTACTGTATAACCTGTGCACCTACAAGCATACTTATTTATTTGGCCTTGCCATGGTTCACGTTGGCACACCGTCCCCTGGTCATGGTTTAGGCACTTTACCACATGGTCTCTGCCATGTGGTGACCTTGTCCTTTGCGATGGTCATTTCCAGAAAGCCCTTTGACTCTCATCTCAGTTTCTTTTCCATCTCCTCTTGGGGGCATGGAAGAACTTTCAAGTTGTATCCATACCTTACTTAGACTCAGAAAAAATTAACCCTGGCTCTCACTCAGCCTAATCTTGTTCTTGTTTGACTTTAATGGGGCTGTATCTGAAGCTGGAGTCAGGGAACCCTGTGAGGCAGTGTTTTCCCATGCCTTAAAATTGCATTTGGAAAAATCCCCTCTGGTCTTCATTTCCTTCAACTCTCAAACGTGCCATTTCCAGAAGAGATCATCTTCTTCCTCTTGTGTTTCTCCCTTTGTATGAGAAGCAGCAAGTATTGGGCTTTTCATTTCCTATATATAATATCCTCATTACCTAGGGCATCCTCTTTTCCCATGGCCTTGGCCAAATGTGGAAGGATACTTGTCTTCACTGTGGAAAACACTCTGAGACTTTATACAGAGTCAGTTTCTCTCTTGATAAGTTAAAAGGGGAGTGATAAGGGAACTTAGAAATTCCTATTCTGTTGACAAGGCCTAACTTTTTAAAAAAAAAATTTTTTTTTTTCAACGTTTATTTATTTTTGGGACAGAGAGAGACAGAGCATGAACGGGGGAGGGGCAGAGAGAGAGGGAGACACAGAATCGGAAACAGCCTCCAGGCTCTGAGCCATCAGCCCAGAGCCTGACGCGGGGCTCGAACTCACGGACCGCGAGATCGTGACCTGGCTGAAGTCGGACGCTTAACCGACTGCGCCACCCAGGCGCCCCATGGCCTAACTTTTAAGTCTAGCTGCATATTTAAAATTCTATTTTCCAAGTTACTTATAGCTGAAAGCTATAGCTTTCTTTTTCTTTGCATTCCTGTTTAACAATCCTAATCCCCTCCAACGCAGATAGATGCCCCAGGCTGCCTCAAGAGCTGTCTTAAGCAGAAACTGTAGAGAAAAACACGTTTATGTTGTTATTAGAGCAGTACAGTTCTGACCCAATATTCTGACTTACAACTTAAAGGTTGGTAACACGTTTTAGGTTCCATCTAAACAGACACCAACTCAAATAGTCCTCTATTGATTTTTCCTTTGGCCTCAGACTCCAATATGGCTTTGCACGGTACTGCTACCAACCCAGTCTTTCTTTGATATTTCAGCATTTTGTTCATTATAGATATTTTTGCATTGATTTTGACTTTTAAAAATTATACATGAAGCTATTAAATATCTTGATTACTGAGTTTTTAGTACTTTGCACCTGGTCCCAGCTCTCTTGTTCTCAGATCCAACTCCACAAAACCTTATCTCATGTCACTAAATACATTCAATATATTTTTTTTATTTTTTATTATTTATTTATTTATTTTTTCAACGTTTATTTATTTTTGGGACAGAGAGAGACAGAGCATGAACGGGGGAGGGGCAGAGAGAGAGGGAGACACAGAATTGGAAACGGGCTCCAGGCTCTGAGCCATCAGCCCAGAGCCTGACGCGGGGCTCGAACTCACAGACCGCGAGATCGTGACCTGGCTGAAGTCGGACGCTTAACTGACTGCGCCACCCAGGCGCCCCTCAATATATTTTTTAAAATTTATATCTCACTTTTCTTTACCATTCTCATGACCTCACCATTAGAATAATCTATGTACATGTCTTAGTATCCACTCTCTTTCCTTCAATTGTAAGCCACTTGAGGTTGGAATCTCGACTGTGATTCACCTTTGCCTCCTTTTAACGTCTACTAGAGTAACTTGTACAATAAAGGTTTAAGGAGTAAAACACATTCTGTTTCATAAGGAAGGAAAACGTAAAATATACTTTAGAAAAATTTATATCAGAGGGGCACCTGGGTGGCTCAGTTGGTTGAGCGACCAGCTTCGGCTCAGGTCATGATCTTGTGGTTTGTGAGTTCAACCCCCACGTCAGGCTCTGTGCTGATAGGTCAGAGCCTGGAGCCTGCTTCAGATTCTGTGTCTCCCTTGCTTTACCCCTCCCCCATTCATGCTCTGTCTCTCTCTGTCTCCCTTTCTCACAGAAGTGAATAAACATTAAAAAAATAAAAAGAAAAAAAATTTATATCAGAATGGTTAAAGGTTTTTAATTTTTTTTAACATTTTTTTATTTTTTTTATTTTTGAGAGACAGAGCATGGCTGGGGGAGGGGTAGAGAGATAGAGGGAGACACAGAATCCAAAGTAGGCTCCAGGCTCTGAGCTGTCAGCACAGAGCCCAACGCAGGGCTTGAACTCATGAGCCAGGAGATCATGACCTGAGCTGAAGTCGGATGCTTAGCCAACCTAGCCACACAGGTGCCCCAGAATGGTTACAGGTTTTTAAAAAACAAGGGTACTTGGATAACTTTTAGGCTATCTTGGAAATTTACTTATATTGAACACCTTGTTCTTGTAGAATGCAATATAAGTGAATTATCATTATATTTCACTAAACTTCTGTCCCCTTACCTTGCTATGACTGATGGTATTCAGAAATGTGTAGAGAAATACACTGAGGAGAAGAGGGATAAAAACCTGAAATTAAATGTTTGCCCTTGATAATCTACAAAAAAAGATAATCCACATGCAGACACCCAGGAGTTGATGGTACAATTTATCTTTAAGCAATTTGATACAATGTTGCCACAGGACATGACACAGTAATTTATTTCTAAAATGTTAGATTCTGTTAGTATTTTCAGATCAAACTTTGTTTTCTTCTCAACATAATTGATTACTGCTTTCATTGGGATTTATTTTAAAGTAATTCTGAACCGAAAAACTGCAAGGAAAGTAGAAACTGCACATTTCTCTATTAGGGCAGCTGTGTCTAGAACAGCACAGCAGAATTCTTTTTTTTGCTATTTGATTTCTCTATCTCTTTATTGCTCTATTCATTGTAGAAAGAACTGCAGGTCACACATCAGTCTTTTGAATGAAGATTACTTAGACACACAGACTGAAAACATCCCATCATCAGCAGTAGTGATTTCTTATATGAAACACAGAAATTTGAGGGTACTGTGAATGAATTATGCCTTTTTAGGATACTTTACTTCCACTACACAGCCAAGTCCTTTGTATGTTGCCTTTCCCCACATACATCAGTTAGCTATTGCTGTATAACAAACAACTTCAAATTTTAGTAGCTTAAAATGACAATCCTGTGCTATTTCTTATGAGTTTATGGATTGACAGGGAAGTTCTGCTAATCTGGAACAGGCTTGGCTAGTTTTGAGTAACTCACTCATAGGTCTATGGTCAGTTGATAGCTCAGCTAGGGGCCAGCTGGTCTAGGACTCACCAAGATGGGAGCTTATCTTTGCTCCACAGCTTATGTGATTCTTTAGCAGGCAATTCTGGGCTTGTTACCATGGCAATGGTGTGGTTTCAAGACAGAACAAATACATGCAATTACTCTTCAAGTTTAGGCTCCATATTCTCATACTGTTGCTTTAGCTGCATTCTGTTGGCCAAAGCAAGACACGACAGTCTCAAAATCTCTGGGATGAGCTTCAGTGTCACATTGCATCAGGTATGGATACAGGGAAGGGAACAATTGAGTTGGGCCATTTTTAGAATCAATCGACCATGCAATGTGAGATGTTCTCTTAAGATTCTATATAACTTGCTTCCCCCTAATTTTTAGATACATTTCAGAATAACATAGAGTTATGCAAAAAAAATTCTTACATAATAAATAAAAATTTAAGATTAGATGTGGCTTGCCAAATTCTAAATGGCCCATCAGATTCTTGCCCCTTGGAGTACATTCCCATTATATTGAGTATGAGTAGGATCTGTGGCTATAATGGGATAGTTATTCCCTTGATTATGTTATTTTATATGGCGGAAGTGATAGCATAGCCATTTCCATGGTTATGGGACATTTTCTAAGACTGTCTTTGCGGACTGGGGAAGCTCTCCTTTGGCTTTTAAAGAAATAAGCTGTCATGGTGTAAGAGGGTCTTAGAGGACCGTGTGGCAAGGAATTAAGAGGAATCTCCATGGAGCTGAGATGGCCCCTGATTCACAGCCAGCAATACAGTGGCAACCTCAGTCCTACATCTGCACAAAACTAAATTCTGTCAACAACTATGGATCTTGAGCTCCGTAAAGGAATACAGTCCAGTCATAACCTATCTTGCAGCTTTGTGAGACCCTGAACAGAACTAGCTAAGCTCTGCCCAACTCTTGACCTACAGAAGTAGAGATGATAAATGTATGTTGTTTTAAGCTACTAAATTTGTGGTAATTCGGTATGCAGCAATAGAAAACTAACATATCAGGGAGAAAATCCAAATAAGATTTCAAGATCAAGACATAAATTGAAAGTAAGGACAAAGTTTTGTAGATACCACAGAAAGGGATTTTGGACGCTTATGGAGTTAAAACACAGATTTAATTTTGAAATTCTTGGTGGTCAAAATCAAAGGAAAAATATGAACTTTTATTTATTTTTGAATTTACTTTTGTGTGTAGCATATGATTCCTCTTGCAGACTTAAAAGACATGAGCATTGAGGGGTACATGACTGGCTCAGTGGGTAGAGCATGTGACTCAATCTCAGGGTTGTGAGTTCAAGCTCCATGTTGAGCATGGAGCCTAATTAATGTTTAACAACTGTAGTATCAATTGTTGTCAATCAATATCAATCTGGGGGTAGTGGTTTCAGAAAGTTGCAGCTGATATGCAGGGCTTAGGGCTTAGAAGTGAGCGAGAGATCAAGACTAAAGGATGATTCAACATATGCAGTGTTCCACACTTGTTGCTGGGTTAGAAAGTCAGATGGGCTTGTTTAAAAGGCCTGGTATTCAAGCACAACTGTGGTGAGATTTTTCCAAGAGAGATATAGCAGTTCCCCAGTGGAAAAACCTCACACGTGTTCAAGGCAGAGCAGGGGGGAGGGAGGGGACCAGCTTTAACAACTCCTATCTCTTCTGCTAATCTTGACATCCATCAGGCCCAACTGATGAGGAGTCACTGATAGATTTTAAACTGGGCAATGACCTGATAAAAGAAAGAATACCCTGGCTATGGTCTACAGAATAGATTTGGGCTGGAGAGTGAGGTGGGGCAGAGGAGGCCAGTAGAAGAATCACCTAGTGACCTTGGTTTGAGATGATGGTACTGGCCATGAGGATGGAAGTAGGTGGAGAGACATTTAAGAGGTGTCTGATTGGTAGGAACACAGGGGGTGATCAGAGATGCAGAATGAAAACTGCAAGACAGTAATGTCACAGACATTTAGGAAGAAATAGTTTCAGAAGCGGTCAACCACAGCAGGTGCTGCCAGGAGGTAAATTACAATGACAGTTGAGATGTTTTCATCACATGTGTCAGTTCAGGGGTGATTTGAGACCTTTAGTAATGAAGGCAGGGGGTGGTGGGATCCAGAGTCCTGGTGAAAGATTAGCTGCAGATAGAAGGGACAAATTTTCCTGGAAATGAGTGAGAGAAAGAAGCAAGGGAGACTTTTTCTTCTCTCTCTCTCTCTCTCTCTTTTTTTTTTTTTTTTTTTTTTTTTAAGGCAGGGGAGGAGAATGGGAAAGGAATTTAATGACATTCCTCCAAGATTTTCCCCACTTCATCTGTCAAGCAGAAAAAGATGCACTGAGGGTGAGTGAGGACATTCCTTGGGCTGGCCACAGAAATGAGAGGCAAAGATGACCATCACAAGTAGGTCATCTGGTCAATGGTAAGGATCAGCTGTGGCTGCCAAGCATGGTGTTTCTGTATCTCCTCCCCCACCATTAGTTGAGAGTTGCTTCCAGAGTCATTAACTCTTTAGCACTTCTGACTTGCCCTGTATACTCTGGCTGAGTCTCTCCATAGCCAGGAAAAAGTCTTCAGAGATGGAGGTGCAGGTATTCATTGTAGGCAATCTTTGGGGAGATACAGGTGAATGCTGAGGAGGATGAGTGGGGCACCAAAAGATGTGGAAAATGTCCAAGTCTGGGGACAAAAAAGGAAAGGTTACGTGGCAGAAAAGGCGTTTATGTGATAGACTATGGGATCTAACCTGGTTAAAGAAGGGAATAAAATTAGGAAGGGGTTGATAGATTGGGAAGGAAAAGGAGAGCTCCTTGGACCTGGATCTCTTAAGGAGGTCAGAGCAGGTCTAAGAGTAGAGAAATAACCAAGAGAGGAAAACTAGTCATTGTGGGAAAAAAAGTTGTATATTAGAGTTAAACTTTTTACAGTTGGTCCGGATATAGGGGAAGACAAGATCACAGCATGATCACAGGAGTGGAGTTGCTGAAATAGAGAAGATGCAGATTATAGGAACTGAAGAGGTTCAGAATCTGTGAGGCAGGGGTATTGAATGATACTCCCCATAGATATTTATTGGAAAATGTAAGATTTAGTCTGGAATAGTAGACAGTGATCAGGTGCCAATGTTTTGATGATCGTGAAGGAAAGACTAGGGCATAAGTAGTCTGTAAGTTTCTTGAGGGCAAGAGATACCATCTCTCATCTTGACCACTGTGTTCTAATGCCTACCCCAGTGTCATGTTGCATAGTGAATTACCTCAATTAGTGGCTTAAAACACTAAACATGTGTCATAGAGATATTGCCTACCAAGGTAGTAGGGAAAGCCAGATGAATTGGGGGAAGAAGAACAGGGCCATAGAAGCATATAAGGGTATGAGAGAGAATTTCTGAGAGTGACAAAAGAGGAGAGAAATGGATGGAAGTATTCACAGGGTATAGAATTTGTGTTAACAGTTTTTCTGCATTGTCCCTTCTTAGAAAGCCAGGGTTGGCTTCCTATAGAGGTTGGCCCTGTAGTAGGCAGCTGTCCTGGGTTTTTAGGACACAGGGCCGACCAAGCTAAAAAATACAAGAACTGGAAGACCATGATTGATTTTCAAAGTTTGGCACTGTTGGTGTTATCGCTGACAGGAGTGGGGTCTACCCCTTATCAGATTCTTTACCTGATCCCAGATAAGCCTGTACCTGGAGGCATTGACTTTGCATAACAAGCCACAATAACACCTGAATCTAGGATCTGAATTCTTCCCCCCCTTGTCTTACTTCCATTATCTTGGTATCTCAGCACAGGTAAGCTGACTCTCTTTACCAGCTTGCTAAAATCCACCTTCTCAGGCCTTGTTTTGCCTTGGAAATCTTGCCCAGATGATTGGGGCCAAGACAGTCCCTTGAAGACTCTCAGTCTTTGATAGAATTACAACCATGATGGCTTGGAGGCCTGAACTATCTCCTAGTGAAACTATCAGCCAGATCCCTTAGAGCTAGACCTGGGGTGAGGAGCTGTGCATGAGAGAAAGCCTGCAGAGATCAAACATAAGAGGCAAATTCAGAGGACAGAGACTGGAGACAGACCAGGGTCCATGCATTTGCTTCTATAGATACAGGATCACAATGAGAACAGATTAGAAACAAGAATTAGTAATAACCATAATCAATGTTTACCGAGTGTTTACCATGTGCCAGAAGTTGTTCCAAGCTTCCCTGCATATCTAGTTTTGTTTTCACAGGGACATTATGAGGTAGTCCTGTTGTCATACTCACTGATAGATAAGCTTAGCAAGCTTCAGTAATGGCTCATGATTGCATAGCCAGCAAGTAGCAGGGCCAGATTCAAACCAGTGCATTCTCACCCAGAGCATACTTTTCCATCCATTATGCTACCTCCTGAGCTACAGTGGAGAATACTTTTGGTGTTTGGGCGTCTTCTTCACTATCTAGCAGCTTTGATGCAGATCTTGTCTAAAGCTCCAGGCGTCTGTAAGAGGCTTCATGGCATCCATTCTATTTCCATGCCATGGTTTATGGATCCAAATAGAACTTCAGGGATAGTCTCTGTGAAAATCACCTTTGTATTTCAGGTGAGCGCTCCCTCTCTTTCTCTCCATCTCTCTCTTTATGACTCTTTCTCTCTCTCTATCTCTCTAGACAGATTCCCCCCACCCCCAGCCTCTTAAGTTGTATGATGAGAGGCATGATCTTAAACCCTCATAGTTCTGGAACTTTACATCAATTTCAAAGTATTGTCTCCAGACCGGGAACATTAGCCTCACCTGGGAACTCACTAAAACTCTGAAATTTCAGGCCCCTCCCCAGACCTACAGAATCAGAATCTGGGGTGGGGCCCAGCAGTCTGGTTTACAGGATTCTATTGTATGCCACGTTTGAGAATCCCTGGTTTCTATCTCACTGCTTCAGCCATCTGGAGAAAGAATGCCCAGTTTGCAATCCCAAGGTTAAAAATTTCAGCAAAGGCCTATGGGCACACCTGGTGTCAGGCCCTCCCCTGCACTGATTAGCTGTGTCCTGAGAGCTGGGTCGTACCATAACCTTACTCATCCCACTACAAAACAACTGGACAGAGGTGGAGTTGAGAGCAGTTTCAGGAAACAGATAGTTAGAAAATAAGTGGAGTGTAGGGGTAATGCTACATGGATAAAACAAAAGAAAAATGAGGGCCATATCTCCATACTATAAATCTGAGAGCCATTACCGTCTAGGTAAAACCTTGACGGGAGTAGTCAGGGAAGTTAATGAGACCCAGGGGCAGCCTGCAGAATCAAGGTCCCTAGTTTCCTAGGGACTGGCCTGGCTAGGGTCACGGTTTAGAGCATTAAACTTCACACTGACTCATTTCTTGTTGCTTTATGTCCCTTTTCCTGGAGCAACCCCCATCCAATCTATTGCCTGCTTTAGAGCCTGGAAGTTGTATTAGTTAGAACGATTCTCAAAGTCAGGTTCCTTTGTCCTCGTGGGCCCCAGACTCTTTCAGGCATTCCACAGGTCAGACTATCTTCGTAATAACACTAAGATTTTATGTGGCCTTTTCACCGGCTTGTATTGACAATCCCACCGATGGTGCAAAAGCGAAGACAGGCAAAATTGCTGGCGTCTCAGCACAAATCAAAGCCGCGATACCAAAATATCGGCAGTGATGGTATTCTTCACCGCCATACGCTTGCATCACATAGATAAAAAAAGTTTCATTTGAGAATTTCCTTGATAAGGAAATAAAGTTTTATTAGATTTATTAACAACGTTAAATCACATTTTATCAGATTTTGACCCATGGGTATGTTTTTGCAACACTCTGGGTGACGGAATGAGAAGTGTACATAAGGCACGGCTGCTGCGTGTGGTTGTCTCAAGGAAAAGGGCGTGTGTGGTTGTTTGAGCTGTGAGATGAATTAGCCCCTTTTTCGCAGAAAACCATTTTTACTTGAGAGAACGACTGATAGACAAGCTATGGTGTTTGGCAGACATTTCCTCAAGAATGAAGAAAGTAAGCCTGTCACTTCAAGGAAAACAACTGACAGTATCTGTTGCCAATGATGACATTTGAGCTTTCAAGTGAAAATTATAATTTTGGAAGACTTGTATCCACCACCATGAGCTCGACAGCTTCTCAATTCTTAAAAACTTTTTTTTTTATGAGATACATGGTAATGTTAACCAATGTGATTTTTTGATATTGTATAATGAAATGTGTCAACATTCAGAAGAGCTGCAGGACTCAGCAAACCAATGTATTCAAAATGACCAATTCGTGATGTTACAAAATCTCTAAATTTGAAGTTTACTTATAGTGAGAGAGACAGAGTGAGTGGGGGTGGGGGGCAGAGAGAGAAGGAGACAGAGCATCCCAAGCAGACTCCATGCTGCCAGTGCAGAGCCTGATGTGGGGCTTGAACTCACGAAACCGTGAGATCATTACCTGAGCCGAAACCAGGAGTTGGATGCTTAACCAGCTGAGCCACTCAGGTGTTCCCATGGTGTTACAAAATCTTGTGAGGGTAAGAGAGCCATATAAACTATAGACTAAAGGATTTTAATGTGACAGTGTAAAAGTTCAGTGATGTGGTTTCAGATTCCACGTTACAACAAACGTAAGCACTACTTGTCAAGTTTTTGAATAATATCAAAAAAGGAGACCCACAGTTATCTGAAATGGCTATTTAAAATACTCCCTTTTCCATATCTATGTGAGGATTGATTTTCTTCATTTACTTCAACCAAAGTAACAAAACAAAACATAGTGAATGCAGAAGAGGATATGAAAACCCAGATGTCTTCCATTAAGCCAAACACTAAAGAGATTTTCACAAATGTAAAACAATGCCTATTCTTTTCCCTAATTTTTGTTTGGGGGGGAAATACAATTAGTTTTCATAAAAGTGTTATTTATGTTAACATGTAATGGGTTTATTATTGTTATTTTTTAATGAATAAAAATAAAAAGTTCTCAGTTTTAATTTCTAATGTGGTAAATATTGATATATATAATCCATATAAAAGATGTTTGAGGTTGTCAATAATTTTCAAGATTGTAATGGGGTCTAAAGATTAAAAAGGTTGAGAACTGCTGAGTTGGAGTACAGCTTAACTATTGTAACTAGGAGACTTAGATAGGAAAGGCATGACAAAGTGGTTCAAACAATAGAGAAATTTCTCTCTTTTTGAGTAATAGTCCAGAGGTCAATAAGGAGGGAGTCTAGGGGAAACAGGTGGTTCTCAGATTTTTTTCTATCTTGTTGCTCCAATATTCTCTATTCTGAGGACTATGGATGGGATTCAGGATGTTTATGAACTTGAGTAGGAAAACCTCTAATAGAAATGTAGCATCTCTAACAATTATAGGCAATAAACCATAGTAGTGTTAGCAGGCCTAGTGACTCTGTCACCAATAGAAGTCACAGGTATTTTCATATCACCTTATAGTTACTACAGTTCTCTCAAACTACCATTTATATTTACCACTTGGAAACTATGTTAGTCATTAGACCCCTTGTTAAATATTTTTATGTAATATGTCAATAAAGAAGTTCATAGAGTAATATATCATACATTTATTTAAAAATATTTTACAGGGGCCCCTGGGTGGCTCAGTTGGTTGAGCGTCTGACTCTTGATTTCAGCTCAGGTCATGATCCCAGGGTTGTGGAATCGAGCCCTGCATCAGGCTCCGTGCTGATCATGGAGCCTGCTTAAGGTTCTCTCTCTCTCCCTCGGTCCCTCTCCCCCTCTTGCATGTGCTCTCTCTCCAAAATTAAAAAAAAAATAACGAAACAGTAAAAATATTTTACAACTGTATTTCATTATGATTGGTTTCCCTTTTAACCCTTTGTATCTTTATGCATTTAAAACATCATTCTATTAAGGTCTCAGGGGATTCACCAGCATGCCAAACTGGTCTGTGATACAAAATGAGCAGGAGGTCCTGTTCTAGGGTCATAGAAGGAGGAAAGAAGGCAAGAAATGTCTTAGATGTTGTGCATCTAGCACTTTTTGGCTCACATGGCATTGTTGAGAACTTAGTCCCAGGGCCACATCTAGCTGGAAAATACAGTGTCAAGCTGGAAGACCACTAGTCTTCCTAAAACTTGAGCATGAGTGGAGATTAAATTACTACCAAATAAGGGGATATTGAAAACTGGGGTGCAAGACAATTTGTAGTCTCTTCTTAGGATTTTCTAGGGCTTTATTTTTCTCTGTTAACCATTCTCACTTTGCCTCTCTACTCTTCATCCAGGCCCCTAGAAGCTGTTTTCCTTCTCAGTAATGAGTAGGTTGTGCTCTTATCATCCACTCCAGCCTTCTTCTTCTCAACAGTCACATAAAAGAGTGACTCTGAAGTCAGTGTCATAAATGCCAAAATTAACAAGCAACCTATCATGTCGACATTAAAAAGCCTGGCAGGATGATCTCAAAACATTTCCCCCCAAATAAATATTTATTAATTGCAAAGTGAAAAAACAGTAACTTTACAGTAGAGACACCTGATAGATAACACCTTAATGGAGTGATAAAGGTTAATAACACTAATAATAAGACCTACTGACAACATGCATCCTCTGACACAATACACTGGGAAGGGCATATAACCCCTGTGGTGTTCTTCCTCCAAATCCATAACTTTAAGTTAATCATGACAAAACATCCAGCAAATCTAAATTGAGGGATATTCTATAGAATAACTGACAATATTCTTCAAAAATGTCAAGGTTATAAAAGACTAAGAAAGACTGATGGAGTGTTATAGGTTGAGGGACACTAAGGAGAGAGAAAAACTAAATGCAATGACAGATCCTGGATAGGATCTGGGACAGGAAACATGGCACTGATGGGAAAGCTTCCAAAATTCAAATAAGGTCTGTAGCTTAATTAAGACTACCATAACAATATTAATTTCCTGATTTTATTATTTTATTTTATATTTATTTTGAGAGAGAGAGAGAGAGAGAAAGAGCAAGCATGTATGAGTTGGGGAGGAGTAGAGAGAGAGGGAGAGAGAGAATACCAAGCAGGCTTTGCACTGTCAGTGCAAGAAATCAAGAGTTGGATGCTCAACCAACTGAGCCACCCAGGTGCCCCAATTTCCTGATTTATTAATGGTACTATGGTTATGTAAGATGTTAGCATTAGGGGAAATGGATAAAGGACATATAGGAATCCTCAGTACTGCTTTTGCAACTTTTTAATCAGTGTACAGTTATTACAAAATAAAAAGTTAAAAGAAAGACTGTCAGTTTCAGAGATAGGGCTGCCCTGGATGGTGGTACCTTGTTAGGGTTTTTACTACTTAGTGAGGGTCAAGGACTAGCATATCTCCCTCCCTTTCAAAGCTGATAAAACAACTCCACCAAGGCAGTCTACAGCCTCTGGGTCACCACTGAAGCTGATGATCCAGGCAGAGTGTAGCTAGAAGGCTAGAAGGATAGGCTTTGGCATCAGGGACATATGGTTTCAACTTGGCCTCCGCTCTTAACAACTGTATACCTTTCATAAGGTACTTACCGCTCTGAACCTCATTTTTCTCATCTTTAAAATGAGAGAATATAATACTTATCTTACAGGGTTATTGGGGTATATTTAAAGAGATAATGTCTCTGAAGCATAACCATGTTCAATAAATAACTATTATTATTACACTATAAAGAGAAGTCTGAGAAGAGTCTTACTACCACTTAAGCTGAAGCAAAGCATCCACATAAGTATTTATAAAGTGGTTCAAATATACCACATACGCTCTAAGTCAAGTTGCCATTAGTGATGTTAAGGTCATTGTAGTGCTATGGGCTTTAACTAAACTTACAGCACTGTTGGGGAATCTAATTTAATTGAGACGCACTCTAATTTGGATTACATTTTTTTCTAATTGAATTCCTCATGCCTTATATTTTCACATAGTTGTTAGTGTATAAATTATTAATTTAGTCACTTTGTTTGATTATATTTTTTCTGGCATTGCTCATCAGCGCTAACATGTTTAAATATTGGTCTCAGTGGTTGCTTAAAGCAAAGTTGAGTAGGAGGGAAACACCCCCAACGACCCAAATCTAATAAAAATGCTACTTTGTTTAAATTGTTTCATGATACAAATGTGGACTTTGTGTCTGACCACTTCTGTCTGATAGTTTTAGTGCTCTCATTATTCAGTCTCTTCAGGGAGGTTAAACAAGAGGGGGTCTGATGCTCTTGGAGGTTATCAATTTTCCTGTGCTTCCATACCTCTTGCTATGCCCATCTGGACCAGGGCTACTTATAGCGTGGTCTGTGGACTTGTGCCAGTCTGCAAACTCCTACTGGTCTGTGGCAGAAACTGAGGGTAAACGTTTAGAAACTCTGATAGCAATTTGACAGAATTATTTTATGTTTGTTCAATATAATTAGAAAAAGGGCTTGCATTTTGTGTTCTTTGCTTTTTCATTTCATTTTCCTAGTAATTTCCCATTATCGTATTTGACAAAAGTGTCAGTCTGCAACAAATTGGAAAAAGAAAACACAAAACCTGGTCCTTTCCCACAGATAGTGAAGTGCTGATCTAAATCATAAAGCATATCTGGCAAAGGACTATCACAGGTAATGTGTAATTGAGAGTAATCAATAAAAAGGAAAGCATTCTCATCTAGCTCTACGCATTTCATAAATACAACTTGAGCTAACATTACTGCCTGGAAGCATCTATGTACAGATTAGGAGCATTTATCTGTGTGAAATTTCCTGTTGCTTGTGAACCTGCCTAAGGGTTGGGGTGTGTGTGGGGGGGTGGTGATTTCTGGCTAGGAACTTTGTCATAGTGTGTGTGCTAAACTGGCATTGTAATAACTACCATAATTGTCTCCTGACTGGCTCCCTATTTCCATTCTGGCCCATAATTTATCCTCCACACCGTTGCCAAAATAACAATCTTGGTAAAATGAAAAATTTTAGGGGCGCCTGGGTGGCGCAGTCGGTTAAGCGTCCGACTTCAGCCAGGTCACGATCTCGCGGTCCGTGAGTTCGAGCCCCGCGTCGGGCTCTGGGCTGATGGCTCAGAGCCTGGAGGCTGTTTCCGATTCTGTGTCTCCCTCTCTCTCTGCCCCTCCCCCGTTCATGCTCTGTCTCTCTGTCCCGAAAATAAATAAACGTTGAAAAAAAATTAAAAAAAAATGAAAAATTTTATCATATTACTGATGCTTAAAACCTTCAGGGGGGGATTTTCCATTATCTATAGGATGGAGTTCAAACTTTTTAGCCTCCTGTACCTGGTCCTTCATGATCTGGTCCTGGTTTATTTCTCTAGCCTATGCATCTCCTCGTCTATCTCCTTGCCCCTCATGTCTTTAAAGAGCCTTCTCAAGTGCTATTTTATCTATAAAACCTTTTCTAAACCTTCCTGCCTTGATCCCCTACCCAGGTAGAGTTGACTCTTCCCTCTTTCATGATGCCTACCAATTTCTGGGACTGCATCAAGTGTCTTTAGTGAGTTTGGAAATCAAATTAAGCCAAAGCCCAATGAGAAAGAATGAAATCTGGCCATTTGTAGCAACATGGATGGAACTGGAGGGTATTTATGTGAAATAAGTCAGGCAGAGAAAGACAGATACCATATGTTTTCACTCATATGTGGATCCTGAGAAACTTAACAGAAGACCAGGGGGGAGTGGAAGCGAGAAAAAAAGTTATAGAGAGGGAAGGAGGCAAACCATAAGAGACTTTTAAATACTGAGAACAAACTGAGGGTTGATGGGGGGTGGGAGAGAGGGGAAAGTGGGTAATGGGCATTGAGGAGGGCACCTGTTGGAAGGAGCACTGGGTGTTGTATGGAAACCAATTTGACAATAAATTATATTTAATATAAAAAAAAAAAACAAACAAAAAACCCAAATTAAGCCAAAGCCAAAGATTTGCTATTTGGTTTTCAAGCAGAGAGTTAGATGTTGAGTGATACTTTTTGAAGCTACTTGTAGGGAAGGCACAATGAATATTGAACTCTGATGAAGTTCCCAGAAGACCATGGAGAAGTGAGTTGGACAGGTCCTCAACCTTGGACTTTTCCAAGGGAGAAAGGGTGGAAAAGGCATACATTCCTGCTGCAGGAGCAACCTGGCCCAGGGCACTGCTTAAGGAAGGCAGAGTTACCCAACTGGGTAACTAGATTATGATTTTTAGTTCACTAAGCTAGGCATTTGGTTGTTTACTAAATGACGTTCTAACTGGCCCAAAAAATACCCAGTGGGGGAAGACTGGTATTTACTAAAAAAAATGTTTTTAATGTTTATTTTGTGTGTGTGTGTGTGTATGTGTGGGTGTGAGGGGGGGGGGAGGGGCAGAGAGAGAGGGAGACAGAACCTGAAGCTGGTTCCAGGCTCTGAGCTGTCAGCACAGAGCCCAACATGGGGTTCAAACTCACTAGCCGTGAGATCATGGCCTGAGCCAAAGTTGGATGCTTAACCAAGTGAGCCATCCAGGCACCCCTGGTATTTACTTTTATAACACATTTTTTTATTAATTTCGTGTATTTTATTTTTAGATAATTAGGTTAAGAAGTTGTGCAGAAAGTTTCATGTGATTTATTTAAATGTAATGTCATAGTTGTAAAGAGGTAAAGACCTATATAGACTCTACTTATTTTATAGCAGTAAGTTAGGCCTTTGGTTAAGTGCAGTCTGATACATGAAAAGAATAGCCTCCACCATAGGCGATTAAAACATTTTTTTAATGTTTATTTATTTTTGAGAGATAGAGACAGAGCACAAGTGGGGGAGGGGCAGAGAGAGAGGGAGACACAGAATCTAAGTTGTCAGCACAGAGCCTGATGCAGGGCTCGAACTCATGAACCACGAGATCATGACCTAAGCTGAAGTCGGACACTTAACCGACTGAGCCACCCAGTCACCCCATCATAGGAAATTTTTAGATTTAACAAATCATTACTTGTTCAAAATCCAGTCAATGGATGTATTTATTACAATAGCTTCATTTATCATTGATGCTAGAATATATTAAGTTAAAATATGTTCAAGTTGAATTAGCTTTATAGTGCCACTCAGATCGCAGAGTTTTTCACTTAGATCTTGATTGGATATAAATGACCATTTGGTTCAATCCCTTGATTTCTTTTTTAGGGAAGAATCTGAGAGCATAGAGGTAAAGAGGATTGTCTGAAGTTACACAGCTATTTATTGGCTGAGCTACACCCATAACCCAGGTGATAATCATATTTCCTGAATAAACCTCAGGATATATGTATGGCTCGACAAAGGCAATTTTGTGATTTGTAAATTTATTAATAAGAGGAATCTTTCAGAGGTATCATATTTTGTAACACATTAAACAAAGAACCTCCACTGATGAGAAGAAAATGAGATTGGATCTGTCCTGGAATATCTAGTTTATTTGGTTCTCATGGACTCAACAACCTAGAAGGAAGGTGTCCATTCATGATCTACTTTCTTTTCAGCATTTGGTGTGATTTCCTGGTTCTGTTCAACTACCTTTTCCCAGCAGTTCTTCTCTGTCAGCACCCTAGTCTGACAAGCAGCAAGCTATGTTGCCAAACTGCCACTCTATGTTTGAGTGTTTTTCTTTGCATAGACAATAGAGACTGTGGAAAAAGGAAACACAAAGAATGGAAAGGCATGAACCAGTAGCAGGCAGGGCAAGCTGCCCGCAAAAATTTATGTGCTCCCTTTCCATTGTATAGAGTCATTACTGGAAAGTGACCATGTAGCCCTGAACTTTCCTAGTCCTAATTCCCTAACCTCCCCCCACCTTGCACCCTCCCTTGCTTTATATCTAGATGTGGTTACCTGACCAGCCTTCACCAATGGAATAGGAGTGAGAGTGAGACACAGGCCAATGCTTTATGCTCTCTTTCTTTTTTGCTAGCTGGATGCCCTAGGGGATGGCCAAGCCAAAGATGGAGGGAGTCCAGGTCCCTAAAGCTCTACGTAGAGATCTGCCTGCTAACCAGGAAAAACTCCCTCAGTCTCTTAGAGGAGCAAAAAATAAACTTCAAATGTGTTTTAGTTTTTACACATTTTGGGTTTTTAGAGCAGCAAATACTCCCCTAAATAAAACAGAGCCTCTCATTCTAAAGGGTTTTGTTTTCACTTTAAAGGTAGACACTCATGGGGAGCCTGGGTAGTTCAGTTGGTTAAGCATCCAACTCTTGATTTTGGCTCAGGTCATGACCCCATGGTTTGTGAGATCAAGCCCCGAGTTGGGCTCCTGCTTGGGATTCTCCGTCCCTCCCTCTCTCTGCCTGTCCCCTGATCATTCTCCTCTCAAAATAAGTAAATAAACTTGAAAAAAAAATAAAGGTAGACACTCACTTAAAAATTAGTTGTACGTATTTTCACAAAATATTTAATTTAATTGAGCACTCTACGTGTTGAGAGGTCTCAATTTTCCCCAAGAGATTAATAAAGCAAAATGGATTGAAACACTTGACAAACATCTAATAAACAAATTACTTACTTGTCTAAATTTTGCTGATATCGTGCAGTTCACTTCCAAATAAGTTCACTTTTAATTTTAATATCCTTGTATGGAGGTGAAAGATGTTGTTCTTTGGATGTAGACTATAATTTTTATGTGTTATGCTCATTTTACATTTATATTTATTTATACTTCACCTCTTTCCAAGAGTTTGCAATAAAAAATGACTTAGCAACAAGGCTAATAAAATAGAAAAGCAGGATATAGAAAAAAGGACAAGGGAAATATGGTAACTATAACTTAGCTGTGGTTGCTGTGATTGAGTTTCAACCCTTATACCTAAGCTTCTTGGCAGGCTGAGAAGAGGGAGGCATGATAAATTACAAATCAGCCACTAGAAAGGAAGAGGTGTACTCATCTCTCAGGGGAGGCAAAGCTTTGTCTGGTACCAAAGTCTCAAAAAAAAAAAAAATCAACGTTTTCATCTCAGGGGAGTAGGACCTACCAGGAGTGAAATCATAATAGAATTTTTGAAACTCTCCAGCTTAGTTTTGTGAAATTAATTCTTGACAATATTGAAAAGGAAAGAAGCTGTTAGGCCAAATAATTACTGAAAACCTTTTGGTTTTTTTTTATTTTTAACATGTCTTAACCCTTAAAGAATTTAGGTGTAGCTGGCAGATGACATCTTTGATATGTTCACTTATAAAAAATAAATTTCCTTGGTTCCGGATGGGTAAGCTCTGAATTACTGGTCTGATTGTAACAGCATTTTGAACAAATTATGCCATCAGTCAAGGTGAATTGATATTGGTAGGTGATTGTTTTACCTTCCTTGGAAGGGAACTTGGTTTTCTCAATGTATGAGCTTGGAGTTCTCATGGATTGAGCATTCTTAGGTGGAGATTTCTAAGGAAGTACCTCTACATTGTAGCAAGCAACCCTACTTAGACATTTGCAGATACAGGTCTTTTCTCAACTTGGATATCATGTGCTCAAAGAATATTGCAGCTGGAGATCGTCTCATTAGCTATCACTTTTAAAAAAATGTTTTTAATGTTTATTTTTGAGAGAGAGAGAGATGAGCATGAGTGGCCAAGGGGCAGAGAGAGAGGGGGACAGAGGATCTGAGGTGGACTCTGTGATGAGAACAGAGAGCCAGATGCAGGGCTTGAATTCACGCACTGTGAGATCATGACCTGAGCCGAAGTCTGATGCTTGACCAACAGAGCCACCCAGGAGCCCCAATTAGCTATCACTTTTTGATGACAAGACTCAGAAGACCCAGACTGGGTGCATGATCAGCTAGTTGGTCACAGGTATTGAAAAGAAAGCTGAAATAAGAACCCTAATCTCCTGATGCTTAGCTTGTTTCTACTGTGCAACAGATACTTCTTGTGAGTATTAGTTCTATGCTCTTCAATGTAATGCAATAAGCACTTATTAATTGCCAGTGATAGAAAGCACCACCCCCAAATATTTCTCAGCCCCCTAAGAATTTGTGCTTATTTCTCTATTATCTTAAACCCTAGCTGTCTCCATGAAATGTAGGTAGGCAATGCAAAAGAGATCAAAGTGAAAATATCGAAACAGTGAAGAATTGAAATATTAATCTCTACTAAGATGATGTTATATTCCAGATGGGTGATATGGTATATTGTCCTTTCCACTCTCTGAAGATTTCAAAGCACTTAACAGTACCTTAAAACTCATTAAGCCGTGTGCTGAATCAGATATTGGATGTTATAGCTTTATCCTTATTATTTATTTAATACCATCAAGGGGGTTGGTTCTCAGTGGGAATTGATAGCTCTAAAAGGATAAAGCCTTCCTTGCAATGTTCTGAAAGGACAAGTACCACCAGCCAATACTTCTCTTCCAAAGATAATCAATGACAATATAGGAAAATGTTAGCAAGTCATTTATCCAAATCTTCCCAAATGAGTCAATGAATCATACAACTTCAAAAAGTCTTTGTAAGTTTATATTGGTTTGATCTGGTATGTGATGCCTTGTAGGAATGAAGGAATTTATGGAATTTTATTAGTTAAGGAAGGAAAGAAGATGAAAATCACTTATTCTTAGCAATTAACAATTTAGAATTTCTTCCTCTTAAAAGTTACAAAGTATTGAAAATTCTTTCTTGCTGTTTTGAATATAGAAATACTCTACTTAACAAAAAGTGAATGATGACTTTATGTTGGCAACTCCCTTTTGAAATGTGTTCTATTATTATGCAATTTCTGTAGTTGTTTTTGACTTTTTTAAAACATTGAAGTCAGTAAGACTTCTCTTGTTGTGTCAAAAAATGCTTATCTGTTTTCTTGGACTTTGTTTTCCTTGATAGAAAGTTGGCCAGAACTTGGCTAATTTAATTAAAAACATTAATCCATTAGAACATAAGAGTGATACGTGGATCATATATTTGGCCCTGGCTTCCTTTCAATGTGAATGATTGGTTGTTAATTGTAGACCTGTGTATGCAATCTAAAGTTTTTCATATTCAAAATTAAACTTTCAGCCACCTCCAAAACCACAGAAGCAAACGACAGTGCAGTTTTAAGAGATGATAGTCTGCGTTGATAAAGGCTACCATGAGCTCTTTAGATGTGTAAGACAGACTCACATTCATGTTTTTGATCACTTGCTTTAAATGTGAACATGTCATCATTTTGGATATGTTGCCTAACGTTCTAGTTTAAAAAGCAGAACACTAGTAGGTTCATGAAAGCAGATGTAGATCTCTGGGCAGGGGATTTCAAACTCATTTCTTTATTATGCAAATTACAGAGGCTGTGCTGGGGTGAGGGGGTTAATGATTATTAACTGATAATATCAGCTTCCAGCCTTTCCTTTTTTTTTTAATGTTTATTAATTTTTGAGAGAGCATGAGTGGGTGAGGGGCAGAGAGAGAGGGAGACAGAATCCAAAGAAGCAGGCTCCAGGCTCTGAGCTGTCAGCATAGAGCCCCATGCGGCTCGAACCCAGGAACCATGAGATAATGACCTGAGCTGAAGTCGGACACTTAACCAACTGAGCCACCCAGGCGCCCGGTTCCAGCCTTTTCTATCATTTATTCAGTTAGTGGGGGAGCAAGTTGAAAGACAGAGAGGTCAGTGAAGAAATAACTTTGGATTTATAATTAGGGCTTATCTCACAGGCAGGATTTTAAAAACAAGAATAAACAGATGAAAATAAAAAGCCATCCGAAATTATATCATCTAAAGATAACACTATTAACATTTTGCTCTATATAACATTTTAACCTATTAACATATGCTGTATGCAATACAAGTTAAAATATTTTCTTCTAAAAGTTGTATCATGTTATATATGCCATTTAAAATATGTTATTCATTTAACCTCATGAGTTTCCTCCATGTCAGTTATTAATGGCATCATATTCCATCATTCATTGCTGTACCATCATTTATTTAACAAAATCTTCAGTTTTTGGACATTTAAGTTGTTTAAAAATTTTTTTGGTATAATAAAAAATGCTGTGATAAGCATGTCTCTCTCTATCTTTGTCCAATTAATTCTTAAGATAAATTGCTAGAAGTAAAGCTGTTATGTGAAAGGGAACACAACTCTTTAAGGTTTTTGGTACATTTTGAAAACTTCTTTGCAGATACCAATGTATATACCCTGCAGACATATGACATTCCCTTTCCCTCCAACTCTTGACAATGCTGTAATTTTCCCAATCTTTACCAACTTGAAAGAACATACAGATCTCATTTTTAATTGCTGTTTTTTGATTACCAAAGATCAAATAAATTGAATATTTTCTTAATGTGTTTATTAGTATTTTCTATTTCTTTTTTTAATTGCATATTTATGTCAATTTCATATTCTACTAATGTATATATCTTTTTCTTAGTGATTTTAAAGCATCCTTTGAAATTGAGGACAGGAACTCTTGATCTATCATATAATGGTGCAATTTTTCCCCCCAAGTTTTCTATTTGACTTTTAATTTTTTTATGGTGATTTTTGGTATGTAGACATCTTTATTTTTAATGTAGTTATCTCCTTCTGTCTTTTTCTTTTTTTCTCTTTTTTGCCTTCTACTTTATTTTATTTTATTTTTAAAAATTTTTTTTTCAACGTTTATTTATTTTTGGGACAGAAAGAGACAGAGCATGAACGGGGGAGAGGCAGAGAGAGGGCGACACAGAATCAGAAACAGGCTCCAGGCTCTGAGCCATCAGCCCAGAGCCCGACGCGGGGCTCGAACTCACGGACCGCGAGATCGTGACCTGGCTGAAGTCGGACGCTTAACCAACTGCGCCACCCAGGCGCCCCATCTTTTTTGCCTTCTACTTTAGATGTCATGCTTGGAAAGATTTTTACCCATCCTAACATTTAAAAATACTTGCCTATGATTGATTTAATGGTTTTAATTTTTTATATTTAAACTTTAAACTATTCTGAAATATTTTACACATACAAACTGGCATAAAGAATAATATAAGAGAGGCGGTGTATGCAGTGGTTGAGAGCACAAATTTCTGAGCCTGATTTCATGAGTGTGGTGGTTTTAAAATAAGTCCACAAATTCTTTGACACTTCTCATCATAAACTGGAGCCTAATTCCCCTTCCCTTGGGTATGGGCTAAACTTAGTCACCTGCTTCTAATGAGTAGATATTGTGGAAATGATGGAGTGTGTCTTCTGATACCAGGTCATAAAAGACATTGAAGCTTTTTTCTCTCTCTCCTTCTCTTGGATTTCCCCCTTTGTGGGAAGCTAACTGCCATGCCGTAAGTACACTCAATCAACTCCACGTGATGAGGAACTGAGGCCTTTTCCCAGCAGCCAGTGGGGAAGCCAATGGAGGCTTTAAGACAACAGCTACATGAGTCAGGTTGGAAGTGGATCATCCAGCCCCATCAAGCCGTCAGACGTCCGCAGCCCCAGCTGACATGTTGGTGCAATATCATGACAGACCGTGAGACAGAACCAGCCACCTAAGCTGCTTCTGGATTCCTGACTCAGAATCTGTGTGAGATAAGAATTGTTTGTTGGTTGGGGCGCCTGGGTGGCGCGGTCGGTTAAGCGTCCGACTTCAGCCAGGTCACGATCTCGCGGTCCGTGAGTTCGAGCCCCACGTCAGGCTCTGGGCTGATGGCTCGGAGCCTGGAGCCTGTTTCTGATTCTGTGTCTCCCTCTCTCTCTGCCCCTCCCCCGTTCATGCTCTGTCTCTCTCTGTCCCAAAAATAAATAAACGTTGAAAAAAAAATAAAAAAAAAAAAAAGAATTGTTTGTTGGTTAAGACTGCTAAGTTTGGGGGTAGTTTGCTCTGTAGCGATAGATGACTAATACAATGGCCGTGAATCTTCAAGCTGTGAGATTGTCTTAGTTTCCGTATTTTAAAATGAGGGAAAATAACAGAACTCTCTTTTTAAGATAGTTTTGAAGTTTAAGTAAATTAATGTAGGTGTAGTGCTTATAACAATGCCTGATGTGTGGTGAGCTGAAGTCTTTGGTATTGTATAAGGTATATCCGTGTATCCCAACCCAGCTTAAGGAATAAAATCGCTACTAATAGAATTGAAGATCAATTTATAACCCTCCTCGAATGTATATATTTAGTTAAACATCTGGGACTTATTTGGGTCATGGAGTGAGGTAAAGATCCTATATATATATGTATATATACACTCTTTCTTGTTCTCTAACTTATTTTGAAGCTAGCTGTCTTGTCGTAATCTGCTTTTTGGAGAGGGCCATGAAACCAGGAACTGAGGGAAGTCTCCTGACAACAGCCAGTGAGGAATTTAGGCCCTCATTATAACAGCTCAGGAGGAAATGAATCCTGCCAACAAACACGTGTGAGCTTTGAAGTGGATCCCACCTCAGTCGATCCTTCTATGAGATCACAGCCCCAGCTAATACCTTGATTTCAGCCTTGTGAGAGAACTTCAGCCAGAGGCATCCAGCTAAACCACGCTTGGATTTCTGATTCACAGAAGTTGAAATAATAAAAATTTTGGGGGCACCTGGGTGGCTCAGTCAAGCAGTTTAAGTGTCTGACTCTTGATTTTGGCTCAGGTCATGGTTCGTGAGATTGCTTCGTGTCATGCTTTGTGCTGACAGCACGGAGCCTGCTTGAGATTCCCTCTCTCTCTCTTTCTCTCTCTCCCTCCCTCTGCCTCTTCCCTGCTTGTGCTCTTTCTCTCTCTCAAAATAAATAAACTTTAAAAGAAAAAAAAGAAATAAAGAATAAAAAGTTTGTTGTTTTAAGCTGCTAAATTTTGAGGTGATTTTTTAATGCAACAATAACTAACACAACTATTCTTTAATTTTGCGGGGGGGGGGGTATTCTTCTCCATTTATCCTTTCACGACTTATTCCAAAAACTTTTAGAAGGTTTTAATTGGTATTGCCTCATATTTCTAAATCATTTTGGGACCAATTGATAACTTTTCTTTTTCTTTTAAATGTTTGTTTCTTTTTGAGAGAGAGAGAGAGAGAGAGCGCGCAAAGGAGGGGCAGAGAGAGAGCAGGACAGAAGATCCGAAGCAGGCTCTGTGCTAACAGAAGTGAGCCCAATGTGGGGCTCGAACTCACGAACTGTGAGATCGTGACCCAAGCCGAGGTCTGATACTCAACTGACTGATCCACCCAGGTGCCTCTCATTTGAGCTTTTCTGATACAAGATCATTATATTCCATTTAAATTACACAAGACTTTTATGTGCCTCAAAAATTTAGAGTTTTCTTTATACCTATTTTTTATTAGGTTTATTATAATCTATCTTATACTTTTTATTAGTATTGCAAGTGGGAATAATTTCTACTTGGTTATTTTTTACTTATTATTTGTGTATAGGAATTTATTGATTTTTGTACATTTCTCCAGTAATGTGCCACTTAAGTGGGTTCTATTATTAGTTTTCATCATTGTTTTCCATTTTATCTTTTGGGGTTTCTATATACATACACAATGATTTGCTTTCCTTTTTAAAGTGGACTTAATGATACTGAACAGAGAAACAAAAATGTGTGTGTGTGTGTGTGTGTGTGTGCGTGTGTGTGTGCATGCATGCATCATGTTCATTATGCTAGGATGCCAAGAATTTGAAAAGAAATAAAAAGCAAGTGGCTATGTTTTATTCATTTCATTCTGCATCCCTTAGTATGGCTATCAGGACATGGAAGTTGCTGTGTGGATGGTAATTGAATGAATGAATGATCTGCCCTCCTCCTAGTTTGGTTTCCTCAGTCCTGCCTTAATGTCCCTCTCTGAACCAGCTCATCACAGGGTCTTACCATGTCCTGAGCACAGTCCATGTTGGATATGACATCTGATAAGTCCTCAGCATACTACTACTAACATGACCTAAATAAGTAAGTATATTATTTACCCTCAAAGACCTAATGATCTATAGGGACAGACAATGTAAGTACAGGTACAATCCTTAGAGAATAGTTTAATGTTAGAATGTGGTATTTCCTTGGGCCCACTATGGCTGGTATGGACAGCAGGTGTACTTCCCAACCGAGTGATGCTTATGTAGAAGATTCTGGGCCTACCCTGAATCAGAGAGGGTATGTAGTGTTTGAGGGGGAGTTAAGATCTTACATGAATAAGTGTATTGGGTGCCAAATCTAAAGGACAAAGAGAGGTACGAAAACAGGCAACAAATCTGAAAACTAGATCGACAGAAAGTCTCATCAAGAACATGTTGGAACAAATGTCTTAGAACCAAAGTGATGGTAACATAGGGATTCAGCATTCACCTAGTGCTTGGTGCATGACTGGGGGTGGGAGTGGCTGCAGAGCACTTGAAGGAACCTCATGGGGTTCCTAAACTGACGGCAAGAGAATATGACATTCAGAGGAGAGAAACAAAAGTCATGGGCTCTGTAGGCCAAGGCAAGGAATGAGATTTTTCTCAAGATGCAGGGGCAACCAGTGGCTTTTCAACTTAGGGGTGGCATGACCTGAATTACATTTTTAACAAAAATATTCTGTTTACAGTATGGAACCTGAGTGGGGTTGGGAACAAGTATGGGATTTGAGGGAGTTACTAGGAGAACTTCGCAGTGAGCTGGAGAGAGGTGGTTCCGGGTTGGGGCTGGTGGATGGTGGTAGAGATGGAGTGATAATCATTGAAGCCTATTTGGAGGTAAACACACAAGAAACATTCTCCAAGTCAGGACTTTTAGGTCTGTTATCCCGACTCACCTAGACTTCTTTGTCAGTCCAGTGAGAATTAAAGAGCTCAAACTGGAGGTGAAGACATTCAGCAATCTGGGTGAATGGGCAGTCTGAGTGGAATTTTGTGGGTGCACTAAAGGTAGTTCAAGCATTGGGAAGGGAAGTTTATGGCCCTTTGGCTAAAGTTCTCAGTGCTAACAAGTTTTGTTTTCTCAATCTTTAAAGTATACTTTATTTATCGTAACATAAAATAAATGTATTATAATAAAAATAACTATTTCTGATAGTTCCAAGATAACCCCATGCAAAAACTTAAGGTGGACTTCATGTAATTCATTTTATCTGCTTAACAAACATTATAGGAAAATGTCTTTTAAATAAATGCATAACCATGCTTAGAAATTTAGAAGTTTTATGACCTGTTTTTAAAATATTTTTCATCTTAATTTTTTCCTTTTAATTCTAATATGTTCTGTAAAAAACTATTACTGCTTTCCTGCCTGTAGTTTAACCTATTATAAATCTGGTTAAATTAATGCAAAGTTAATGGCTATATTTTAGAGTAACCTCTTGAAATGTAATAGCTTTATTGGAACAAAACTATTTTTTGCCAAAATTATGTGGAACTAATGAAAAATTAATTGCTTTATAAAACGCTGGCTTTTATCTAAAACTAATAATTCCTGTACATCTCTTAATCCTCGTGCAAACAGTTGGCAGGAAATAAAATCTAAGTTTACCAGTTCAAATTCCCTAAGATCCTCAGAGTCATTTTTATTTTTGCATGATCCAACCTTTTAACTTTTTCACAACTTTAATCTTAAAAAAGCAGATTTCTAATTAAATTCAGGCATATCATTCCCCTAAAGGGGAGTTAGAGACACTAAGTCTAACTCAGACTTGGGACCTATGAGCTAGTACTTTTCCATTCTTTCCAGTTCCCATTGGCATTTTTATATGTCTCCCTCTAATAAAATGTAGTGATTTTTATCTTTTAAGTTGATGCCTGGGACTATGCCTTTTATCTGCTGTTTACTGTGTTTCAACCCTTAAATAAATCATACAACAAAATAAATTACTTAATCCTGTGTTTTATTTGGAAACATATTAAAGGATAGATACAGAAGGAAAAATCATTTTATGCCTCTGAATTGCTCACACTTTTATCATTTTGCATAGCATTCAAACACTATCAAGTTGTCCTATCAATAACAATTGTACACAGGAGCCACATTTGGGGACTTTTAAAAGTTTTCGCTACTTTTTGATTAGGATATGTTCAAATGCCTCCCCCCCACCCCCCAGCCAACCTGTCCTTTGTCATCAGCACTTGCTGTGATTCTGCTGTTTTAATAATAATTCATTCTAGTGTATAACTATTTAGCAGGGAGATTATTAATCCCCAGCTACTTTTAAAAATGAGGCAACATGTGATTATTTTATCCCTTGTTTTATGCTTAACAGTTCTTCCTGTCTTCGTTTAGTAACAGAAGCTTTCTTAACACTCTGAAAGAGAAAAATAAAACATTACCCAACCTAATTTGTTTATTAAGCTCTTTTAGCATGAAAGGGAAAAAGTCCAAATTTCAAAACAGGCTTGGAGAATGCGATACGTGTGTTATCGAGAAGCATTCTCCTCCACAGACTTCTCCCCTTGAAAATGTTTTTTTCATACAGAGAATGGACCCTCGTTTCTTAGGTTAATTGCTGGAATATGATGAGGTTTGGTTGCATTTTTAGTAATTTCCGGATTCTATTCCAGGACATTTGGGATAGAGCCCAAGAGCTTAGCATGTTTTCCTTTTTTCATGGTAAAATTGTGCAAATATGCATTAGAGTGTGAAAACAAACAGTCTAATACATTTTTGCAAAGCTCTTTATGTTTACTGTTTATTGCAGATACCAGATCCTAATTAAAATGCGCCAACAAAAGCCAAGATACAAAGAACAAAGATATAACGAAACTTCATCTTTATAAAATATTTGTGATTAATCCTGGGGGATGTATGGCCTCACAGCACTGCAGTGGAATTCTAAAAGCCTTCTTCAGCCACACCAGGAAGGTGATAGAATTCAGTATTTTCTGGTAGTTCTAGAAAGACAAACCAGGCCATTGTTATTTTGGGGTGCTATATACTTCTTAGAGAGATTCTAATAGGGGCACCTGGGTAGCTCAGTTGGTTGAGCATTGGACTCTTAATTTCAGCTCAGGTCACGATCCCAAGGTTGTAGAATCGAGCCCCATATCGGGTTCCTTGCTGAGCATGGAGTCTGCTTGGGATTCTATCTTTTTCTGCCCCTTTCTCCCACATGCTCTCTCTCTCTCAAATAAAAATAAAACAAAGAGAAACTTTATAATAATTCTATAATTTAAGATTTTGATTTTTTTCACTACATATTTGAAATGAATAGCAACCAATTTCAAAGAAGTAATCCAAGGAAACATCAAAAGCATATATTTTTTTAATATGAAATTTATTGTCAAATTGGTTTCTATACAACACCCAGTGCTCATCCCAAAAGGTGCCCTCCTCAATACCCATCCCCCACCCCCCCTTCCACCCCCCCATCAACCCTCAGTTTGTTCTCAGTTTTTAAGAGTCTCTTATGCTTTGGCTCGCTCCCTCTCTAACCTTTTTTTTTTCTTCAACGTGGATGGAACTGGAGAGTGTTATGCTAAGTGAAATAAGTCAAAAGCATATTTTGCAGGGAGAGATGGATTTAGATTTGTGTTTTTTCAGTTGACATTTTCTATGAGCGTGGGAGAAATTACTTTCTGCTTTTTTGTGCGTTTAGGAGAATTAAAAAGGCCAATGGAAATATGAAGGACAGTGCCAATTAATGGAAAGGATAAGGAGTTTGGAGTCATACCAACCCGAATTTGAGTCAGTACTCAATTGATTTGTGATCTTGGATCTTGTGATCTTTAACTTCTCAGTTTCTTCACCTCCAATATGAGGATAATAATAGGGATCTCATGGAATTGTTGCGAGAATTAAGATAAGCTAGGTAACACTCTCATCTTTGTTAGATGCAAATACTTGTGTTTCTTCAAAAGGAGGTGCACCACAACTGATGCAGTGAGATTGAAGGAAAGAGAGGAGAGTCTAGTGGATGAAGAATGTGAAACACCACTTTACCCTTGCTCTATTTTGTTTGCATTTAAAGATTTTCTCTTGGACAGCTTTTCTCTCTTATTTATTTATATATTATGGAAGGGCATATTGCAGAAGGGGACTATGTACTTTTTTAAATGGAGAAATCTTGTGAAAATCCTTTATGGACTGCAGTAATTCTCATAGTGTGACCCTTGACCAGTTTATCAGCACCACCTGGAAACTTGTTAGAAATGCAAATTCTTGGGTCTTACCCCTCACACCTACTGAATCTGGTAATGGAATCCTGTAATCTGTATCTCAACAATCTCTGTAGGTGATTGTAATGTACATTAAATTTTGAGAACCACTGGCGTATCAAATTTTTGTCTTCCTTTCTCTATAATATCAGCCTTAATAAAGCACAAATCCCTACACTCACGGAGGTCTCCCTGTATATAACTACCTTAAGAACGTGGGACCTAGATCAGACTATCTGGATTTATATCTCAGATCATTACTTATTAGTTCTGTGTTTTGGGGCAAGATACCTAATGTCTCTGTGCCTCAGTTTCTTCCTGTAGAATGGAGATAATAATAGTATTTAGCTCATGGGAAATTTGTGAGAATGGAATACACTTAGGACAGTGCCAGCCAAACAGAAAACTTTGAAGAAATATGAGTTATTATTTTGTCATCTAATAAACATAGAGGACATTGCAAAATGTAGACAATTAGCAAACCAACCAGCCCATGAAGTGTGGAATCTCAGATTGTGGCATATATTTTCTGTAATCATTCATTATTTTTTCAACAAAGAAAAAATACAGCTCAGTACAAGCCAGGCATTGTGAATGGTAGTAGAGATATGGTAGAGAATAAGAAAGATTTGATCTCTGCTTGTATGATGCTTAGAAGGAGAGAGAAGTATTGAAATAATTTCACAAGTAATTAATTAACCACAATTGTGAAGAGTGCTATGAAGGAAGAGAATAGCATGCTATGATAGTTTAACTGGTAAGCTTGAAGCGGTGTGTGGTGAGTGACAGTGGAGGTTCAGTGAAACTTCCCATAGACAGTCTGAAGCTGAGCCCTGAAGGATGAGTGGGAATTTTCTAGGCAAAGAAGGGTGTGAGGGCCAGCATTCCAGGGAGAGAGAAGAGCATGTATGAAGACTCTGAGGTGGAGAGGAGCTGAAGAAGGCCAGTGTGGCTGAGGTATGGGGCAAAACAAGGTTTAATTATCCCAATGGTGATGGATAGCTATTAAGGGATTTAAACAAGGAAGTGACATTTGTTTTTAGAAAGAACCTTCTAGCAAAGTGGGAAAAGTGGGAGGGCTCCTGTGATGTTACAAGGAAACTGGCAGCTATAGTTATAATCCAGGAGAGAGGGCATAGTGACTTGTTGGAAGAAATGAAGAAAGGCTAGTCGAATTCGGGAATTGTGGACTTGGTGAGATATGGAATGGGAGGCAGAGGGAGATGTCAAGTATGTGTCCTCAGGGCTATTGACATTCAATTTCTGCAATAAGAGGCACAAAGAAGAAACAGGTTTTCTGGAAGATCATAAGTTCAGGGGAGTATGAGGAGCCTGTAGAGCATCAAAGAAAGAACATATAGTAGGCAGTTGGTTATATGACATCAGAGAGTTGGAGACCTGTCCAGTAAAGGGTGCGGTTGGTACATGTAGAGTAAGTGAATCAATGGGAATGGATAAACTTATCCAGGCAGACTTCAGGATGTTCTAGGATGGATTGCAGCAAAACACTGGTATTTACAGGTGAAGCAGAGGAGGACCAGACCTTAAAGGAGGCCAGACAGGGAGAAAAGCAGGCTGGGATGTCACAGAAGCGAAGGGAAGAGAAGGCTTCACAATGGAGGAGGAAGTCAACTGGGCCAAGTATGATGGGAACTGAAAAGTATCCATGGGAGTAAGCTAAACAAAGGTCCTTGGCAACCTTAGTAAGAGCATTTTTTGAGGAAAAATGTCTTATGGGATGAATGGGAAATGAGGAAATGGAAATCACAAAGTTAGACATATTTGGCTGAGCAAGAGCAAATAGAAATAAGATGACAATTTCAGGGTGACATGTAGCCAAAGGAGGATGGTTATATATAGAGGAGAGGGTTGAATACATTTTAAAAATGGCAGGAAGAAAATCAGGGAGTGTAAGAAGTTGAAGCTACGTGAAGTGGGCATGTTGATGGTGGGGGTTTTGAGGAAGCAGGAAGGAAAAAACTGCATTAGAGATGGAGCGATTGGCTTTATGCAGCCTTAGAAAGTACAGGCGTCTCCTCTATTGTAACAGAAGGTCAGGGGGATGTAGTGAGTGTACATGCTGGTGGGTTTGTAGGTTTGGTGGTGGGAAGTTGAGAGGTTTCTGTTTGGTGGCTTCTATTTTCTCTGTGAAGGAGTAGGCAAGGCCATCTGTTGAGTGTGATAGAGAAGGTGTGAAGGTTAGGGATTTGAGGAAAGTGAAGACTGTTTGAAATAATCATTGAGAACGGAAGAGGGAGGCGATCAAAGAAATGTGGCATGATTATTGTGAGACTCCAGATGAGACTGATGACCGAGGATTTATAATGGTGTGACTGTTTGGGATCTTCTGCTCCCACAAGCCTGATAGATTAGTTGGGACACAAACATGCAAACAGTTATCTACAACATAATGTGGAAAGTGAAGTGCAGGGCATTATGGGAGTTCACAAGAGGGAGGCTTCTAACTTGGGATCTAAGGTAAGGAAGCATTAGCCAGGTGAAGAGAAGGAACAAGAGTGGGCAAATGTGAATAAGCTAAGAGGTGTGGGAGAACATGGCTCCCTTGTGAGACTGAAGGAAAGTTCCCAGGCAGAGCATAGTGTGAGGATGTGGGGGATGCAGGTGGGACTGAGTAGTTAGAAGAGAAGTTGGACTGGGGGTAGGTGGGCAGCTCAAGCACTGTCTAAGCCAGTGCTTCACCAGAAGTGGTCCCTGGGCCAACAGAATCCAACAATATCAGCATCACTTGGGACCTTGACAGAAAAGCAAATTCTTGGGCTCTGCCCCAAAACTAATCTATCAGAAATTCCAGAAGTGGGTCCAGTGATCTGTTTTACCAATTCCTCCAAGTGATGCTGATTCACACTAAAGCCTAAGAACCAGTGCTCAAAGCAATGGGAGCCATTGATGAAAGTGACTGTTTAGCAAGAGGATGACATGATTTATGAGGGTCTCTGGCCACCTTTTGGGGAATGGAGGTCCTATTTGTAGATCCCAGACAAGGATATCAGCAGGGCTAAATCCTTCAGCTGAGTTACACCCCCTTGGGCAATGTCTCCCAGCCAATGTTCCCATGATGACCAGAACCAGCTGCCCCGTTGGAAGCTCCCTGAGTGTACCTTTCTAGCAGCTCTCTGCTGCCCCCCTCTGTTCACAGGCCACATTCATGGTTCCCAGGCCCACGCTTCCCAGACCTTGATAAATCCAGTTTCGGCATCTCCCTGAGTCTTTCTGTACCCTCAGGTTTGCCAGACGGTTGACTAATGTCAATATAGTATATTAATTAGACACTATTATTTGACATTCTTTGAATGGAAGACTTTAGAAAGTGAGGAAAGACTACCAATTAAGCAGTTAATTATCTCTGGGACATATCTCTGGGACAAGGCTGTACCTTATATCCTCTTGCATTTCCAGGAAACATTTTTAAAAATATAGCATGCTGATATCTCTTCATAAAAGCTCTTTCAGGGGCAGAAGACACCTTGTGTCTGAAATAAAGAACCTATTTGAAGGCTTTTTTCCATGGGTAATAAGGATGTGACATCAGAAGACCTGGTGTGGGATAAACTGATTCCATCAAATTCCACCATCTCTCCCTCTCTATAATGAAATTTTCTTAGTGAGTTGGCTAGTCTGCTCTTCCTTTCATTTAGAGACATAGAGAAGGATGGCTTTCCTACAGACACAGATTGGATAGGTAATACTGTTTAAAGATAATGGAATCATTTCAGGAAGAATGATACCAGTTGCCTTTCATCCAGTGATAACTAAGCAAAATAATATGATGCCTCTTAAACATGCATGAGACCAGTTGTGGTGTCCAAAAGGGAGTTGCATGTGATTTGGAATCAGCCATGCTGGTGTTAGAATCTTGGTCTTACCAGTCACCAGAAGTAATTTACTGCTGGCAAATTACTTAATATGTTTGGGCTTTCATTTTCTCTTTTGTAAAATGGGTTGTTATGATAATTAGAGAGGATAATGTAATCTAGGGTAGCTAGTAGGTGATCACTAATTATTAGTGAATAATTGGTAGTATGTGAATGAAATTTTAGCCTTCTTACATTTCCCTAATCAATTACCACTTCAATTTATCAAAAATATTTCCCATTTTCTCATTTTATTTTTTGAGAGTTTATTTATTTATTTTGAGAGAGACAGAGGCAGCACAAGTGACGGTGGGGGTAGCACAGAGAAGGAGAGAATCCCAAGCAGGTTCTGCACAGATAGCATGGAGCCCGACATGGGGCTCAAACCCACGAACCGTGAGATCATGACCTGAGCTAAAATCAGGATGCTCAACTGACTGAGCCACCCAGGTGCTCCTCAAGTTCTTATTTCATTCTCCGATTATCACCTTTAGGTCGTCAGCACCTTTTTTGTATGCCATAACTCTACCCACACACATGTCTGTATGCATGACTATTCATATATCCTTGAGTCTCAAAGAGTCATGAGGGATCTCGCTTGCTCCTCCCCTTTCATAAACTTCAGAAGAAGCACTCTTTTTACTACATTATTCATTAAGGTAAGAAATAATGTCTGAAGAACTGTAAGAATTTCATGCTTATGAATGTCAGTTGCAATACTTTCTTCGAACTAATAATGATGAATTACTAAAGACAGGATGATAAGCAATACAATCCCAGGAAAGTTGATAGGACAGCTCTAGAATATACCTTGACTGTGGTCAAGGTTGATGGTAGAATCTACTCTTCCCAAACTAGACATCTCAACTTGGATCTTTAATCTTAACTTGTTTAATACTTCCATTAATATGCATATTTTATTATTTTCTCCTGGAATTGCAAACTAACAGAAGTCTATGATGTGTCACACTAGAGGTTCAGTGAATCAGAAGGAGGGGTGGTTCAAGAATCAGGAGGAGAAAGAGGCGATCTAGACCCAGGCTACTCAAACTAGGTTACTTTACCAGCTATGTCCAAGGGACTCTACAATAAGTTTTAAAGCTTCCAGAAGGAGATAGGGCTTTAGCTGAGTCACAAAATTTGGGGGTGGATTCTGATAGAAAGGGGAGAATATTCTAACCAGGGGAAACAATATGAACAAAGCCATGGAAAAGGAGATCGACTGGCCGTGATCTAAAGACAATGAGTATACCTGTTTGGCTGGAGTGTAGTAGGAAGTATTTCTGGTAAGGTACTTTGGGTTAGACTGAGAGAAATCTTGAATAGTAGAAGAGGAATTATCAAGGCTTTAGTGGGAAGGATCCACTTCCTAGCTCACTCATGTAGTTGTTGGCAGAATTCAGTTCCTCATGGGCTGTTGTATTGAGGCCTCAGCTCCTCAAAAGCTGTTAGCCGGATGCCTCTCTTGGTTTTTTGCCATATGGGCCTCTCCATAGGGCATCTCGCAATGTGGCTGAATGCTATATCAGAGTGAGCAAGTGAGAGAGCAAGAGAGAGCACCAGCAAGAGAAAGAGAGCAGCAAGATGGAAGCACAGTCTTTTGTATCTTACCATGGAAGTGATATGCCATCACTTTTGTTGTATTCTATTTGTTAGAATGTGTTAGAACTCTTTTGTCACTAGACTTGGCCTACATTCAAGGGGATCATTACACAACAGCATTAATACCAGGAGGTGAGGATCGTTGGGGACCATGTCAGAAGCTGCCTACCACAGCTACAGTTATTTATTACAATTTTTGTTGTCTTCCCAAAAGGCTTTAGGCTCCTGGAGGGGGCTAGTGCTTTCCACATAAGTACTTAATAAATTATTTATTGAATAAATGAGATGATGTTTGCAAAGACTTTTAGAGGTCTCTATTTTTTTTAAGTTTATTTATTTTGAGAGAAAGAGAGAATACGAGTAGGGGAGGGGCAAAGAGAGAGGGAGAGAGAGAATCCAAAGCAGGCTCTGCACTCTCAGCACACTGCATGATGTGGGGCTTGAACCCACAAACCATGTAATCATGACCTGACCTGAAATCAAGAGTCAGACACTTAATAGACTGAGCCACCTAGGTGCCCCTAGAGGTCTCTAAACTAGTTTTTGACTTAGATGTTTGGGTATTGATGGTCTCTTCAATTGATCAACTGTGTACTGGAGATATAATGAGCCCCTTTGACAAAAATTTGACCCTAAGTACAAAGACCTAGTTCACTTTGTTGGATGTAAGAACTCAGGGTTGAGCTGTATGTTTGTGCCATGTCAAAAAATGCCTGGCTGAGGGGATGAGTGGGTGCCTAAATCTAGTCCATATTCCACTCACCAAGCTGTGTGCCCTGGCATGAAGCTGTCAGTCCAGAGGGTAATGAAATTAATCCAAACAGAGGGGATATTTTTTTGTAAGTAGCACAAGGGCTGTAATTGTGGTTCTCTAGGAAAGCATCAGCCTTGACCTCCCCACTCCTATTTACTTTCACCTGTTTTCCCTGAACTAGGCTCTCTAAAATGGGCTTGAGGGAGTGAGGGTGAACAAAGTCCCATGCCACACCTGACTTCTGGGAGGATTATATTTTGTTTTGGGAGGAATTTGAGATCCCAGGAGAGAAGGTGCCATGCAAATGCAGGCAAATTCCATCATCCTTATTAAACTGCCAAGAAAATTCTGTGCACATAGTGATACCACCCTCTTCCTGAGTGCTTGGTTTGACCTGACAATAGCAAACAAACAGCAAGCTGTGATCTGTTTTTAATTCCAAATGAAAATCCACCCCAAACAGAGGCAAGAAGGAAAAAATCAGCTCAGCAACAATGTGTGCTTTGGCTGAGGACCCCAGGAAGGCTTGCTTCTGTTAACCTCAGCCCATTTCCCTCCCCTCCTTACCCATTATTCCTGAAAAACTCAGCTCACACCGCTGTAATGGTTGTGTGTTGAGGATAAGGATGTTGACAATAGGGTTTAAGCTGCATAAATATCTGAAATTGCTGTTAGTCCCCACCAATTGCCAGCAAAAAAAGCGGAAGGAGATGATATATGGAGCATAAGTTATCAGGAGGGGGGCCAGGAAGTAAGTAACGTGGAATCTGGCAACCAGCTCTGGGTGTAAAAGACACTCTGACAAGGTGATCACGGGCCACCCACAATTGTTATGCAGCTAGAAGAAGTTATTTTGACAGGACATGTGGCACACTTCAAATAGAGGAATCAAACCCCCAAATGATTAGTGGTATGTTACAGAAATGTTCTGGATTAAAGAACAGGCTTTATAGTAATTGAGGGATAGTATATATGTAGGCTCCAAATACTCATTTTGTATCTTCCATTTATTTAGTTCTGTGGATGGTGATGTGTGGAGAGAGAAAGGAAAGAAGACAGAAAAATGGTTTATAAGAAAAAGGATAAATGCCAGTTATGACTGCCATTTTTATGCTCTCCAGACCTCTGGCTTTCTCTTGGCATCGATGGCAATGGGTTCTTCAAGATTTTTTCTCAAAGAACTCTTCCTGTTGTATTCCACAGAATGCAGCAAAAGTGAGAAAGATTAGACCAGTCTCATGTGTGCCCTGTTAGGGCAAATGTTTGTGTACAGGTCATCATTCCACCCCAGCTCTTTGCTTTCTGTCCTCTCCAACATGACCTTGGTCCTGCATTCCAGTTTCTCACTCATACTACTGAGCCATTTGCTTGAGACCATGTGGTCTCCCTCTTTCTCAAAGTCTTCTTTGAATCTCACCAACTCCAAAAAAAAAAAAAAAACACTTTTATTAAATTGTAGTAGGAGAGTTTTGGGTGAAAGAAAAAAATTAATTCGGGGTGCTTGGGTGGCTCATTCGGTTAAGTGTCTGACTTCAGTTCAGGGCATGATCTCACAGTTTGTGAGTTTGAGCCCCACATTAGGCTCTGGGCTGACAGCTCAGAGCCTGGAGCCTGCTTCAGATCCTGTGTCTCCCTCTCTGCCCCTCCCCCCCCTCTTTCTCAAATATAAATATTTAAAAAATTAAAAAAATTAATTCATTGGATGAAGTGTTTTATTGAATAAAAGTTAGGGAATTCTAGACCCTGGTGTATCCCTATTGATTTGTGTGCCCAGTACGCTCCTCACTCCCTGCCACAGCCTTTTTCTGAGAATCATTTCCCCCTTCTTTTCCAAAAATGTAGTTTGTGCAGGAGATGTAGTTGTCTGTCACAGTCATGTTTTCTGGTCACAAATTACTGATGTGGGAGTGGTCATATAAGTAAAACTGGGTGTATCCGTTAGCTTATGCTGTCAAACAAATTACACCAAAGTGTGATGGCTTAAAAGAATATTCATTCTTGTTCATGAGTCTGAGGGTCAGCTGGGGTGGCTCTGCTTCATGCTACAGGCCTGCAGATTCCTGGGTCAGCTCTGTTCACTGTATATTCATTCTGGAGCCCGGGCTGAAGGAGCAGCAGCTACCTGGGCAAATGTCTTCTTACAGCAATGACAGATGTGTAAAATGTCAAGTAGAAACATACAACAATTTACCCTTTTAAACTCCTGCTGTTCTCTGGTCTTGCTTGGGCCATCTGGTTGCCCATTTCTCTACAACTTCCTTTCTCTGTGAGGCTCGTTAGAAGAACTAGAGAGTAAGGTGGGAGGTCCCACTCAGACATTGTCAAAGGAATGCTCAGAGATCAAAGTATTTAGAAAAGGAAAGAAAACATTCACTTGTACAGTGCAAGGAAGTCAGACTTCAGAAAGACTGGGTAGGGGCACCTGGGTGGCTCAGTCGGTTGGGCGTCCGACTTCAGCCCAGGTCATGATCTCACGGTTTGTGGTTCGAGCCCTGTGTTGGGCTCTGTGCTGACAGCTCAGAGCCTGGAGCCTGCCTTGAATTCTGTGTCTCCCTCTTTCTCTGCCCCTTCCCTGCTCATGCTCTGTCTCGCTCTGTCTCTCAAAAATACACATTGAAAAACAAATTAAAAAAAAAAAAAGAAAGACTGGCTAACCTGTTAAGAACATAACCAGTATTTAAGGAAAAACTGCAAAATTATCAGTTGTCAAGAATATATTAATCTATTCATGGTGAAATCAGCAACTTGCTTACGTGATTATCATATCCGCAAAAGTCATGATGTATTTTCAGATACCAGCTTAGCAAAAGTTGGGGATAAAATTGTTTTTTGTTAGAGAATTGCAGGTTTACAGGAAATATTAAAGGATTTTTAAAAAAATATATTGACCGTCAAGTTGACTAACATACAGTGTATACAGCATGCTCTTGGTTTTGGGGGTAGAGTCCCACGATTCATTGCTTACATACAACACCCAGTGCTCATCCCAACAAGTGCCCTCCTCAATGCCCATCACCCATTTTCCCCCCTCCCCTACCCCCAGCCCCATCAACCCTCAGAGAACCCTTGTTCTCTGTATTTAAGAATCTCTTATGGTTTGTCTCCCTCCCTCTCTGTTTGTAACTGTTTCCCCTTCCCTTCCCCCATGGTCTTCTGTTAAGTTTCTCAAGTTCCACATATGAGTGAAAACATATGATATCTGTCATTCTCTGACTTATTTCACTCAGCATAGTACCCTCCAGTTCCATCCACGTTGCTGCAAATGGCCAGATTTAATTCTTTCTTATTGCCAAGTAGTATTCCATTGTATATTTAAAGCACATCTTCTTTATCCATTCAGAAGTTGATGGACATCTTTTCATTATTTGGCTATTGTTGAAAGCACTGCTATAAACATTGGGGTACTATAAACATATGCCTCTATGAATCAGCACTCCTGTATCCTTTGGATAGATTCTTAGTAGGGTTATTGCTGGGTCATAGGGTAGTTCTATTTTTAATTTTTTTGAGTAACTGTTTGCAAACTGTTTTCCAGAGTGGCTGCACCAGTTTGCATTCCCACCAACAGTGCAAGAGGTGCTTAAAGAGATACCTAGGTGCTTAAAGAGATACCTACATATTTTCTCTACAAACTGTGCTTTTGGCTTCTTTGGTGGCTATATTCTCTCTGTAATAATATCATTTTTCAGTGCAGGAACAGATGCTTCCTGATTGGAATATAAACTGAATACAAATCCTTTCCATTTGAAAAGCATGGTGATACTTCTGTAACATCATCAAATGTCCCTTGGGAAGTGGTAGATTTGGACATTCCATTTAATCACCTCCTGCCCAATATTGCTTGGACTTTTACCGGTTTCTTGCTGGTAGACTCAGTCTCTTTTCCTCCCAGACTGTTGGGGTTCAAAGTCCTTTGGCTTCAGCCCTTCTTTGTTTGAGACACGTGGAAAGTACGGATCCCCCTACTTGTCTGCCATGTTGGCTGAGTTCCATAGCGCTTGGACTTTTATTAGGACCCATGAGCCAGTAGAACAGTAGGGTCTTAACTTTTGACAATCTCCACCATCATGTCTTCTAAATGTCATAATAATGACATTGGACTACATAATAATTGAAATAAAAAACATTAATTATATAAAAACTGTCCTGATTAAATTCCACTTGTATTACATTATCAAACTCACTAAAGGTTTGACATAAACCTCTACCTTTGCATGACTTACATCTAAATATCATGCCCAGTGGTTGTACACTGACCATAAATTTTCCAATTCATCGCTTATCAGTAAGGAACCCCTGTGGTCTGTATACATACGCATGTTAGATCCCAGGTTTCAAAAATACCTATTAGGGTGCTTGGCACAGAGTAGGTGCTGTGAATATTTGATGGATGATGAATGAATTGAATGAATAAATTAAAACAATGCACCATCATGTCTACTAGCAATTTCTTTACCCAATGACCCTCCTAGGCAGCAAACTGACCTGGCATATGATAAAGCATTATGGTAAAATGAGATGAAGATCGGCACTTACTGGCACTTACTGGGGCCAATTTAATCATTGGTAATCATAGGTGAGTGTTCATGGACTATGAGCATTTCAGAGATCTATAAAAATGTTTGAGAAGTGAAATAAATAATTTATTTACCTAGCCCTTTATTGATGGACATTTATTTTGTTTCCAATCTCTTGTTAGAATTGAGGCTGAAGTGAGTTACTTTGTACATATGTCATTTTCCTGGATGCCAGTATATCTGTAGGATAAATACCTAGATGAAAATATGCTGGGTCAATAGTTCTATGAATCTGTAATTTAGATGACTATTTCCAACTGACACCAAAAGTAAAAGCAACAGCAACAACAAAATAAATAAGTGGTACTACATCATACTAAATAGCTTCTTCACAGCAAAGGAAGTCATCAACACAATAAAAAGGTCACCTATGGAATTGGAGAAAATATTTGCAAATTATGTATCTTATAATGGGCTATCTAAACTACATAAAGAACTCATACAACTCAATAGCAAAAAAACAAATAATCCAGTTCAAAAATGGGCAGAAAATCTGAATAGACATTTTTCTGAAGAAGATATACAGATGACCATGAAGTACCTGAAAAGATACTCAACATCTTCAACCATGAGGGAAATACAAATCAAAACCACAGTGAGATATCACCTTTTACTTCTTAGAATAGCTGTTATCAAAAACACAAGAAATAACACATGTTAGCAAGGATGTGAAGGAAAGGGAACCATGTGTACTGTTGGTGGGAATGTCGATTGGTTTAGCCACTATGAAAGCCGGTATGGAGATTCCTCAAAAAACTAAAAAAAGAACCAACATATGATCCAGTAGTTCCACTTTGAATATTTATCAGAAGAAAACAAAAACACTAACTTGAAAAGATATATGTACCCCACATTCATTGCAGCATTATTTACAATAGCCTAGATACGAAAACAACTCAAATGTCTACAATAGATGAATAGATAAAGAAGATGTAGTAAATATATACCATAAACACACACACACACACACACACACACACACACACACACACACTGGAATGTTATTCAGCCATAAAAAAAAATAAAATCTTGCCACTTGTGACAACATGGATGGACCTCGAGGGCATTGTACTATGTGAAATAAGTCAGATACAGAAAGAAAAATACTGTATGATCTCTTTTATATGTGGAATCTAAACAACAACAGCAACAACAATAAAAATACAACTGGCTTCGTAGATATAGAGAACAGATTGGTGGTTGCCAGAGGTGGGGAGTTGGGGAATGTGTGAAATGGATGAAGAGGATCAAAAGGTTAAAAAAATAATATCAGAAAGAAGGTTTGATATGGTAAACAAATAAATAGGTAGAAAATGTAGGTAAATCTAATGTGGTAGGCTTTTGAATGGGACAAAATAATGATGCTGGGTTTGTTTTACAAAAACCTAACATAAAAACAGATACAGTGCCTGGAACAGCGAAGAAAACACTCAAGCAACATCCTCAACAAAGCTAACTTACAAGTTACCCCCAAAATTCCCAAAACACAACAGCAAGATGCTCACAGACCCCTCTTGGGTTTAACAACTGTGCAAAAGTAGATGAGAGGAGAAAAAGGAAGTTCTAATAGTTCTAGAAGTCTCATAATCCAGAAAATGTCAGCAAATATTCCTGCCACATGTTGAGGAAATTGAGAGAAACAAGGAAATAAAATTACAAGCTTTTATTTGTGACTGAGAGATTAAAAACATTCACAAAGTCCCACTAACTTCCAGCATGATCAGAGGGTCCTGGGGTGGTTAATCTCTGAAGAGCTGTGCCTTCAGAACAGGTAACCACTAGCCACTAAAACGGCTATTAAGGTAGTCTGGATTGTAATTTACTGAAAGTATTAGCTATACACCAGCTTTGGGAAACTTAGTGTCAAAATGAAAAACTATATCTCAATCGTTTTTTATTTCAATTATAAATGGAAATGATATTATTTATGATAGACTGGGTCACATAAAATTTATTGTTAAAAATTAATTTCACCTAATTTCTTTTTAGCTTTTATAATGTGTCAAGTGGACTCACATATGCCTACTAGATGGTGCTACTCTAGAGGCTCAGACATTAACTCAAAAATCTTCCTTACAAACTGCCAGAGGCAGTTTTTAATTTCTTCCATTTTTTCCATTAAAAAAATACTGAAAGTTGGGGCACCTGGGTGGCTCAGTCAGTTAAGTGACTGACTCTTGTTTTCCCCTCAGGTCATGATCTCACAGTTTGTGAATTCCAGCCCCGCATTGGGCTCTGCACCTGACGGTGCTGAGCCTGCTTAGGATTCTCTCTCCCTCTCTCTCTCTGCCCCTCGGGCTCTCTCTCTCTCTCTCTCTGAATAAATAAACAAACTTAAAAAAAATAAAACCTTTAAAAAAATTCTGGGAGTAGAATTGAAATAGAGTAGAAAAGAAATACTAGAGTAAGTGAACAAATTCAGGTACTGAACTAAAAGGGTTCTATAAGAAGCAGTTAAATCCAGAATGTGGGAATTCCTATAGGAAAAAATGACTCGGTTTCTCTGACAAATCAAAGGTATGAAAGAGGAAGGGGATATTTAAAAGATTAAAATAAATTAAAAAAAAAGGGCACGGAATTTTAGTCCTATAACGTGCCCAAAAGAGGAAGAAAAAGAATATTTGTGAAGAGCCTGTAACCTGGCAATATCAATAGTTAGCCATCATAGAACACTAAATGTCAGACATTTTTCTAAGTACATTATCTCATTGACCCCACAGTAACCCTATAAAGTTGGATGACAGACTCCCCTTGGCCAATAAAATCCATTTTCCCTTTCTTCTAAAAAAATGGAGCTGAATACATGGGCTTCCAGCTAGACACTGTATTTCCCAGCTTTCTTTGAAGCAGGTGAATATGTATGGGTCAATATGTGAGTGGAAATAAGTGCAACTTATGGGTCATCTCCAAAGAAGATAATCTTTTTGCCCCAGATCACGGTTCTGTTTCCATTCCTGTAAGCTGGTTCACAGGTATGCCCCGGAGCCAACTTTGACAAAGCAAATGACAACAATTACCTAGGAGAAAGTAGGGTAACAAGATGAGGGGAAGTGGGGTCTGTGAATGAACGAGTAGAGCAGAAATGCTCAACTCACTGGATCACAAACTGGGAGCTGCTACATGAGAGGAAGAAACTGCTATAACCTTTAAGCCACTATATTTTGTGTGACACTTTATTTACCCCAATTAATTTTAGGTAGGTATATTATTCTTCTCATTTTACAAATGAGAGACTGAGGCACGGGCAGTTAAGTAACTTGCCTATGATTGCGTAGCTAATGAATAAGAGATACCTTGTTTTGCATTCAGGCAACCTGATTCCAGAGGCCACAGTTTAAAACATTACATTATCTTTTGTGACCTCTCAACTCATTGGGATACTTAGGAGTGGCTATGATGAGAGCATCTTATATTCTCAGTTACTTACTCTGTATTTCCATTCTATGGACTATCATATGTAGGAAACGGGATGGACATGAAATGACTGTTGGTGACTAAGTTGCCTTTTACCACATTACCTTGTCTCTCCATTCAGGGAGAGGTATAGATTAAGCATTATATCTTGTCTCTTTGTCTACCTTTTATGGAACTTTCAAGCCTTTGAAAGCCTAAGGGGATGGACACCCTCCTTCTCTGCTCTTCCCCAAGCCCATTTATCCTGAAGAAATTTCTTCAGAACAAACTGTGCTCAAATTATATGTAACCCTTAGGCCTCATTTAGGAATACCAGTCTGAGGCCAACCTTCCAATCTAGCAATTAAAGGAAGGCTCTGAATTCTGTGGTTGACCACTACATTTAACTGCCCTAGAAAAGACATCAGAAAGATTTTTATGTCTATTAGGGCTGTCATTATTGGTATAAGAATATAGATTTTCCTGTCTTGTTAAATCTGGTTAATCTCAGTCAACAACAATGTGGACAATATAATGAATAGACATTTTATACAAAGGAATAACTGCCAAACAGATAGGCATAGTGAAGCCATGATCATTACCTCTTTGAAAATTCTACCGTGACCACAATATACTTTTTTATTAGCTTTATACACACTGAGTGACTTTCAGAAGATTCCATAATCAATATTTTCTCCTTCAGCACCCTGAGAAAATAGAGATATTCAAATGATGGTGCCATAAATATCTGTGGAGAATAATCACAATGTCTAAGATTTTTCCTGGGGAAAAAGCATCCTCATGATTCCGTAGGAACAGAAACACTATGTTTCTGGAAGTTAATAGTACATATATAAATATGGCCACTCACATGTTTAATATCCACACTGTTAGAGATTGCCTATACAAATATATCTGTTTAAAATTTTTAAAATTTATTTATTTATTTATTTACTTCTTTATTTATTAATGAGAGAGTGTAATTGCAAGTAGGGGAGGGGCAGAGGGAGAGGGAGAGAGAGAATCTTAAGGAAGCTCCATGCCCCGTATGGAGCCAGACTTGGGGCTAGAACTCATGACCCTGAGCCTAGAGCCAAGAGTCAGATGCTTAGCCAACTGACTCACCAAGGCACCCCCAAATCTGTCTTCCAGAAGAAATAATAACCAGTACTTTTCTTTCAATAATACCATCATTGATAGTCATATAGGAATCATGGGAGATCTCCTGTAGAAACTGGGTGTTTTTATCCTTTATGAGAGTAGGATTATGATTTCCTCCTCCATACAATAAAAATGAGCTGCTCTGTGCTAATTAAGTTATTATCTCTAAGCTCCAAACTCACCCTTTGCTTTGTGATCCTGGACCTGGAGTTCTGCAAACCACATTACCGCTTTACAAGCTGATTCCATGTAGTGCCAGTAGGGGGCACTAGAGGGAAACTGCATGATTGGAGGAGGAAAGAGGGACCTGCTCCTTCCTGTTCTAGTTTTGCTTCCTGTTTCTGTGGCTATAAGCCCAGCCATGCTTTCTCACCCAGGTAGGGGCAGTTCCTCTCTATGGTAGCATCAGAGTCTGGTTTGCAGTTCCTCCAGTACTTGTAGAGCTTTCACTTCTCCCCTTTCAGATACCAGCACCAGTTAGGTGTTAGGTGAATCCCCTCCTCAGAAGTCCTGTGGCCAGGACCCTCCTATGAACTTAGGGACACCAACACTAGGTGAGCAGTGCCCCCCACTCAGACGTCTAGGTTTCAATTACAATTACAATTACAATTAGAAAAGAAGTCCCTTTTCTAAGCAAGTTTTTTTTTTTTAAATTTTTTTTAACGTTTTTATTTATTTTTGGGACAGAGAGAGACAGAGCATGAACGGGGGAGGGGCAGAGAGAGAGGGAGACACAGAATCGGAACAGGCTCCAGGCTCTGAGCCATCAGCCCAGAGCCTGACGCGGGGCTCGAACTCACGGACCGCGAGATCGTGACCTGGCTGAAGTCGGACGCCTAACCGACTGTGCCACCCAGGCGCCCCTCTAAGCAAGTTTTAATAATTCCAGCCTATTTATTCTCTCAGACCTGGGGGTGGTGGCTGTTTGCTGAAGTTGTTACCTCCAAGATGCCTTAGGGTTCTCTTTTTATCCTTTTATTTGCCCAACTAATTTTTCTATTGAAATTTCTCTGTTAATACAGAGTTAGAACAAACAATTCTAAAATTTGTGTAGAACCAGAAAAGACCCTGAATAGCCAAAGTAATGTTGAAAAAGAAAACCGAAGCCGAAGGCATCACAATTCCAGATTTCAAGCTGTATTATAAACCTGTAATCATCAAGACAGTATGGTACTGGCACAAAAATAGACACATAGGTCTATGGAACAGAATAGAGAACCCAGAAATGGACCCACAAATGTATGGCCAACTAATCTTTGACAAAGCAGGAAAGAATATCCAATGGAAAAAAGATAATCTCTTCAGTAAATGGTGCTGGGAAAACTGGAAAGAGACATGCAGAAGAAAGAAACTGAACCACTTTCTTACACCATACACAAAAATAAATTCAAAATGGGTGAAAGACCCAAATGTGAGACAGGAAACCATCAAAGTTCTAAAGGAGAAAACAGGCGGCAACCTCTTTGACCTCAGCCACAGCAACTTCTTACTAGACATGTCTCTGGAGGCAAGGGAAACAAAAGCAAACATGAACTATTGGGACCTCACCAAGATAAAAAGCAAAAGATTTTGAGAGAAGGAAACACTCAACAAAATTAAAAGGCAACCAACAGAATGGAAAAAGAAATTGGCCAATGACATATTGGATAAAGGGTTATTATCCAAAATCTATAAAAAAAACTTATCAAACTCAATACCCAAAAAACAAATAATCCAGTGAAGAAATGGGCAGAAGATATGAACAGACACTTTTCCAAAGAAGACATCCAGATGGTTAACAGACACATGAAAAGATGCTCAACATCACTTATCATCAGGGAAATACAAATCAAAACCACAATGAGACACCACATTGCGCCTGTCAGAATGACTAACATGAAGAACTCAGGAAACAACAGATGTTGGTGAAGATGTGGAGAAAGGGGAACACTTTTACACTGTTGGTGGGAATGTAATCTGGTGTAGCCACTCCAGAAAACAGTTGGAGGATCCTGAAAATATTAAAAATAGTACTACCCTATGACCCAGCAATTTTAGTACTAGGTATTTATCCAAAGGATACAAAAATGCTGATTTGAAGGGGCACTTGCACCCCAATGTTTTATAGCAGCATGATCAACAATAGCTAAGTATGGAAAGAGCCCAAAAGTCCATAGACTGATGGATGGATAAAGAAGATGTCGTATATATATACAATGGAGTATTACTTAGTGATCAAAAAGAATGAAATCTTGCCATTTGCAACAACATGAATGGAACTAGAATGTTTTCTGCTATGTGAAATAAGTCTGTCGGAAAAAGACAAATATGATATTACTCATATGTGGAATTTAAGAAACAAAACAGATGAACATAGAGGAAGGGAAGGAAAAATAAGATAAAAACAGAGAGGGAGGCAAACCATAAAGACTCTTAAATACAGAAAACAACTTGAGGGTTGCTGGAGGGGTGTTGGATAGAGGGATGGACTAAATGGGTGATGGGCATTAAGGAGGGCACTTGTTGGGAAGAGCACTGGGTGTTATATATAAAGTGATGAATCACTAAATTATACTCCAGAAACCATTATTACACTATGTATTAACTAACTTGGATTTAAATAAAAATGAATAAATAAAAAATTGGAGCACCTGGGTGGCTCAGTGGGTTAAGCATCCAACTTTAGCTCAAGTCGTGATCTCAAGGTCCGTGGGTTTGAGCCCCGCATTGGGCTCTGTGCTGACAGCTCAGAGCCTGGAGCCTGCTTCAGATTCTGTGTCCCCCTCTCTTTCTGCCCCTCCCCTGCTTGCACTCTGTCTCTCTCTTAAACCTTAAAAATTTTTTTTAAATAAATAAATAAATAAATAAATAAATAAATAAATATAAATAATTTCTCTGTTAAGATAACTGGTGTCAGTTTTTGCATTTTGAGTGGATTCTGATACATGTTTCGTATTCCCATGTCAGAGAAGTGGCTTAACAGCAAGTAAAGATCAAATGTGGAGGCTGAGAAGTAATTCTTTTGAGTTTGCAAAATCCAGTCACATACTGACAAGGTAAAGTTTGGATTGGTAACAAGATTGACAAAATCCTTCAAGAAGTCTGTAAGGGCTCCAAAGTTCAGGTCTGGGAATACTGGGGAGAATACAAAAAAACTCAAGACAGGATAGCTTGAGCACTGTCACTTCTTCAGGAATTTCCTCCCTGTTCAATTGTCACTGCTACGAGAGTGGTCAATCACCTTGCTGTATGAAGAGGAGACCGTGAATCAGTAGAAGGGAGAAGTGGATACTGGATAAGTTACCAGTAAGTGTCCACTGCTTACCCAGAACCCATACATACCCTTCTTTCCACTCATCCTCTTAGAAACATGTTTCCTCACCAGAGACAACTGAAAGACTAGTGCTTTAGCTCCAAGTTTTGATTCTCTGGATCATGTGGGGGTCTTGTCTATCCTGTCTGAGTGAAACTCCTCACAGTCTGGGGATTTTTGGTAATATGTTTTCCACCTATAATATAACCCATATAAAATGATGAAGAAAGAGCAAAATAACTGCAATAAAAAATTACCATTTGGAAAAGGGAAGAATGGGAAACAACACGTAATAGTCCTTAGTCCATGCCAATATCATTCCTGCTGGGCAGAGATGGTGAGGACTACATTCCAGTAGGGAATTCTTCATATAGTCATGCTGGCTGTCGAAGGTCTTCTCTTTGGGAGTCTATCATTTGTTCACTATTTTCCTTGGCAGTATGTTATTTAAGAGCAAAAGCTGTGCAGTAAGAGTGTCTGCATTCCAATAACTGTCTTTTCTACTTTCTAATTGTTAAGAATGTGGGCAAATTTCTTAAACTCTTTGTGCATCAGTCTCCTCAGATGTATGGGGATATTAATAGTACTTCCTCTTAGGATCAGTAAGCGTGTAAAGAGGGAATGGGTATCTGCAAAATGCTTAGAATGTTAGTTAACATGAATCAAGTGCTCAGGAAGTGTTACGGTTATTTCAGGTGGGCTTTGGGGAGCATGATCTTTCTGAGGGTTTCTTTGACAACTTCCTTCTGGCTTAATTACTAGTGATTAGTTCCATTGTCAGATATATGGCCATAGTTAGAGATCAGATTCATAGTCCTTGAGTTTGAAAAGCAGAGTTTTTGAGCCTCGGTGTCAGGCTATGTGGAACTAGGCATAATTTTCTAACCAACTTGTGCAGAAACAAAAGTATCTGAAATCATCTCACTAATGTATATGACCAGGTAGATCCTTTTTACTTGTCTTTTCTTGAACCAAACCTTTCAGTTAGGAATACCCACTGTGGATATTTGCCAAACAGTGTATCAGCCTTCAGGTAAAATCAGAAGGCTAAATCCTCAGGCACCCAGTGCTCAACCACTTTGGCCTACAGAGGTTGGTGATGTCATAGCTGACTGTACAATTGTGGACCTTATATCACTTTATCTCTTCTTATCCAGGTGGATAGAAATAGTTCACAGACAGAAGAATGTTCCATGACAACATATCAACCACTGAGAAAATGGACACCTGCCCTACTTGTGGCATTATACTGGACACTATCTCCTTCCATTGCCCTAACTCCAATGCCAGCTGAAGTTTGAGCTGCTCAATAACTCTTCTTTTACAAAGATCTATGGGGAGAAAATATGAAGACAGGCCCAAACATTTACAGAAAGGCTTTATTTTGTACCCATTTTCACACATCACTCAGACAAACCATGAATTCTACTTTCCCCCATTTTCATATAAAACTACATACACCGCACTGTACATGTAAAACAAATTTGGAAAGGAGCCTCAAGCTGGCCTCTGAAATTGTGTAAGCAATTATCACATTTTTGTGCGCAAATGCAGTAATTATATGTGTAATTTGGCAGCTGGGTTTGAAAATTTGGCCTTAAATGGAACATAGACAGGAAAAATAAATGTTGGAAAATGCCAATATTTTATAAAGATTTTGAATCAAATAATGGTGGAATTATTGCAAGCCATCTTAATTTTTAATTATAATGATCATTACACAATATACAATCATTTTTTGAGGAAGAAAAGAACTATAGATCAATTGCTCATCGTTTTTGTCAAAAAAAATGCTTCAATTCTTGAGGAGGATAATTGTATTTTTTTAGAGGTTATGGTACATATTTCAAAAGCTTTTTTTCCTTCTGAAGAAAAGATAGTGATTGCCTACTAGTTCAAGTTCTATGACACATTTTACTATGGGAAGAATAGAACTCTTTGTACTGATTATTTTAGAGAAAAGTAGTATTAACTCTGTGCTTATATTTGAGCTAGTAATCTTAAATTAGATAAAGCTTTCTTATAGGCATTTAAGCTTTGGAATACGAGATTATAACCCAAATGACAAGTAATTTAGATTTCTTTGCTCTAGATTTAAATTGAACTTACACAGTAAAATCATAGTTTTTGTATTGTCATCAAGATTGATTCTGATGCATGTGGCTTTTTCATGCGGTTATAAGGGCTAGTGACTTGGATATAATGTTAAGGATGAACCTGGAGTAATATTATATGTTGCTGTTAGCACGGTAATGTAGAGGTTAATTGTGCCGACTCTGGAGCCAGACAGCCTGGATTCCAGTTCTGACTCCACCATCCTATTAGCCCTGTGACCTTAAGCTGGTTACTCTAGGTTTTAGATGCTTACTTTAAAAATGTCTTGTTAATTGTGATTGATTCATATTATCATCAGCTATTACAATTCTATATATGCATATAATCATCATTAACCAACATGTTGAGATAAAATATACACATAGGATGAGTTTCGTTGTTAATGAAAGTAAATGTACGTCCATATTTTAAATAGTCTTCTGGATAATTTTGAATTTTTAAAGCCTATTTTTTGTAACTGATTTTATCTTACAACGTGTTAGACGAAGAATTTGTACTAGGAGTAGAAATGTTACCACTGCCATTTTCTTGTTCACCTGGGCTTACAAAAATGGTGTTTTCTTCTATTCATGGTTTCTTTGGGGGAATCTAAGGCAGGTACCCATTTTGTGAGGGTTAGTTTAGTTAAAACTCAGTTATATACTTTGTAACTCCACTTTTACCCGCGTATACCTAAGCTGTAGTGTGCTGAATGCACAAAAGAGGTGAAGGGGTCCTGCTCATCTCCTCTGTTTGGATATCTCGGGTATCTCATATGCTCTTGGCATTCTTACACATAGACCAGGGAAAGATACCAGCATGGATTCATATATGAAACACAATTAAGCATATACAATTTCTTATTTTTTAGATCACAATAAATAAATGTATATATAATTTCTAATATTTTTTTCTGCACACACAAAAAATCATCTTGCTCATTCCCTGGACATGTGCACCCCTACTCTGGAGACCACTGCTCTGGTGCTGGAAGTACAGACAGGCCAGAGAGGTGAGAGACAGAAGGCTTGAATCAAGTTAAAAGATAAATATGGTATTCCAGGAACACCCAAGAAGTAAAAGGCATGTCTGATCTCAAGGAGCTTTAAATTACATAAAAAGACAGAACATATTTTCATGATGCAATTCTAGGACAGTTATAAAGTAGTGAATCAATGATTTGAACGGGGCTGTAAATTGAGGGGCATGAGGAAGGAAGGAGCCTATCTTTTGCCATGGAATCTCTTGCTCCTTGATGCACGAAATGGTAACAGAATGATTTATTTCTTTTGATTATGTCAGCTTTATCCAGGCAAATAACTCTGAGGTGAATATAGGAAGTCCCAAACACTTTAGTATGAGTGAATGTCAAGGTGTTTTCACACTTTTCAGGGTTGTTGTGGTGACTTAATGTCCACCACAATGCCTGGCACATCATATGTGCTCAGCGATGAATAGTTGTTATCGTTAATGACAAGATCAGCATGAGGTAGTTGGTTGTGGGGAGGGAACATCCTTATGTATATCTACGAGGAGATGTGTGGTGCATTAAGGGTGAAAGAAGTGCTCAATCTATTAGGATAGTATGCAGTTCTGGAAGGATGGATAAAATGCATAACGTATACTCTATGCATGCTATCGAAGGGGATTGAATAAAATGATCCACATGGTGATGGAAGTGGTTATGTCAGTCATGAGCTTAATTTGGGGAAAGGAAGTTTTGGGAGTTGAATTTGGAATTGAAAGGTGGCCAAACTAAGGAGAGGGGAAAGAACAGAAAAAATTCCCGGTGGGAGCATTGACATTAAAAGGCAGGTCATGCATAAAAACCTGAACTTCTCCAGTTTCTGTTTTTGGAATATAAAATGGTGCTTAATTCTACACTTGCAAACAAACTTCTCACTTAGTCATTGTCTAAACACATTTATTTAGTGCTTATATGTGCTAGGCATTGCTCTATCTTTTGGGACTACATCATTGAACAAAAGAAACAATCAGCGCCCTCATGGAGTTTACATTTCACAAGGGGAGACGGACATAAAGATAAGTGATGACAAGCAATGAAGAGAAATAAGACAGGATCAGAGTTTGGAGTGTAGTTGTGTGTGTGTGTGTGTGTGTGTGTGTGTGTGTGTGTGTGCGCACGTGCGTGTGTGTATGTATGTATCTGAGTTAGATACCTTAGAACACCAAGCCTGAGACAAAGCTTGCATCCTAATACTTTTAGGAGGTACAATCTCAGGGCAGTAAAAGACAGGGAATATGAAATGTGAAGCAGAGAAATCGTGGCGGGGGGGAAGGTATGCATTTTTGAACTGGCTGCAGCATCAGAAGAAACAGCTGGTTGCTGGATTATTCAGGACATTCCCAGAGAGACCATATGGAGCTTTATATTTGGGGGGAGAAAGAGAGAGCAATTTATGTTGATTTCTTTCCATCCCTTGTCTCTCACTGATCAAAGTCCACCTAACAGGGTGTTCCACTTCTGGTTGTTTTATCTAGCCTTTCAGGGAAGCTCTTGGAGAGCCTGAACCCTTCATGAGTCCAGTTGGGTTGGACCTGGGTTCAAGTGCTCCCCAATGGGAAAGCTAAGTCAGCCAGCAAAGGTAAGAGGTGAGCAGATGATGGTGACAACCAGGACGTTGATCACATGCATTGAGTTTGCTGGGGCTACTCCATCTGGGAAGTAGGGCAAATGGATGATGCCTGGAGACAGGTGGAACAGAATGAATCTAAAGAAGCACATAAAGTCAATCTTGTACATGAGCTCTTTTGTATACGGTGACCAGACCTCCCTGATAAGGTACTATTTGAACAGAGCTCTGAAGCAAGCGTGGGAGCCAACCTGGATATCTTGCGGAAATTCATTCTAGGCAGAGAGTATAAGTGCAAAGATCTTCTTGAGACAGAAGGTGGGAGCATAGTGTCTTTGAGAGCAGAAAGGAAGCCAGTGTGGCTAGACTGGAATAATTGAGGGCAAGGGTAGTAAGAGATGAGACAGAAAGGCAGTAGAGGCTAAGCCATGAAGGGCTTTTTAAACCACCATGGTAGGTCTTTGGCTTTTACCCGAAGTGAGATGGACATCATTGGAGTTTGAAGCAAAGGAGTGACACGATGTGATTTACATTTTTAAAGGATCATTCCACATTCTCTTGGAGAATGGATGATAGAGGAGTAAAGAAGGAAGCTGGGAAACCATCTTGGAGACTTTTGGGTCAGGCGGTGGTTGTGGAGGTGGTGAGATGCTAGATATTGGTTATGCTAAATTCGGGTTGTTAGTGTTTGCTAATGGTTGGATGTGGGCTGTGAAAGTAAGAGAAATCAAAAATGATTCCCAGAGTTTTGGTCTGAGCAACTGGAAAAGAGAAAGGAGTCTCACTAAAGCCAAGTTCATTTCTTTTGGTAGGACTGGTTTGTGTAAATACATAGGACTATTTTGATAAAATATCCTACAGGGTATTTTGGTGGAAACTGAGCAGGATCCTCCATTGCAAAGAATTTCAAGTTGAGTTCACTCATAATGCATAATGTGTTCAACTAATTTATATCTTTTAGATCCATTTGGTATGAGTAGATTTAAATTTAAATTTTCCGTTATGCATTATGTTTGGTTATGGTATCTCTATTAAAGAGAAAGGCTTAGTTAACCCTAGAAGTAATAACTTGCCTAAGTGGTGTGTATGTGTGTGTGTGTGTGTGTGTATGTGTGTGTGTGTGTGTGTGTGTGTGTGTGTGTGTGTGTTTGTAGGGATGGTGAAATGTACTTGTTTTCAGTAGTCCTCCAATGGAAGCAGGCTGGAACTCACTGCACGATATTTTCAGACTGCTTAAGATGTTGTCATGTTGGTTTTCATTGTTATTGATGCTAAACACTCTAAGAATATCTCTGACTTATGCAAAAGGTCCTGAAATATTTCAATGATTTATGAAACAAAAAGGCTTCTTCGATGTCTGCGAATCAACCATGATGGCTTCAACGAATGCAGTAGTAAGCATTTATTACAGCACATGGAACTACGTTACCTGGCTGCTTTCTGTTCCATTAACACATTGTGAAAAAGTCTTGATGGAGCTTTTAGCCATAAAACATCCTAGAGTGTAATCTGTTTTTAGAAGATTAATTTCATCGAAATAGTGGAGCAAATGATAAACAGCTTAAACAAGACCAGAGAAATAGATCATGTTACAGTTGAGGGCAATAATATTGTTCCACACTTAAGAAAACTTTGCAGGAGAAAAAAAAAACCTGATAAGAAAAATGGGTTGAACCATGTTTATTTGATGAAATCAGCTAGGATATTACTGTCAAGGTGTGTTAAAGGGGAGGGAATATATAGGACCTTTTCTAGTTAAAAGAAAATTTTATTTATTTATTTAAAAAAATTTTTTTGAACATTTATTCATTTTTGAGAAACAGAGGGACATAGTGTGAGCAGGGGAGGTGCAGACAGAGAGGTAGACACAGAATCTGAAGCAGGTTCCAGGCTCTGAGCTGTCAGCACAGAGCCTAATGTGGGGCTTGAACTCACAGACCGTGAAATCATGACCTGAGCTGAAGTCAGAAACTTAACTGACTGAGCCACCCAGGTGCCCCTACAAAATTTTATTTAAAAAATATTTTTGGCTCATATGATTATTTGAAAACTCCGCCCCCCCCCCGCCAAATGTTCCAAATTTTTTATCTATCTATCGTCTATCTATCTATCTATCTATCTATCTATCATCTATTTTCAGCCTGAGGCTTCTGAACAAAGTGAGCTTAAATCCAAATGTGTCCTCGGCCTAGCTGAGAAGGACACAAATGAGATCTAGTTGGCAGAAGTTCTACTTAGGGCAAAGATTTTTTTTTTTAATTATCTTAAAAAAAAAGTTTTTTTTAGTGTTTATTTTTGAGAGAGAGAGAGAGACAGAGTGCAAATGGGGGAAGGGCAGAGAGAGGAGACACAGAAGCTGAAGCAGGACAGACCACAGAACCATCAGCACAGAGCCCGATGCTGGACTCAAACTCACGAGCTGTGAGATCGTGTCCTGAGCCGATGTCAGACACTAAACCACTGAGCCACTCAGACACCACAGGACAAAGATTTTAATTAAGAACAGGGAAATAATTTAGTGTGACCTCTGACTTTGGATGGAATATGGTTAGATTGTAAGATTTTGCTTGTTATGTCTTAAATTCTTAATAATTGAGGCCAACACACATTATTAGTGGCAATGTCAGCAAGAAAAAAGTACGACCTCTGTAACTCACCAGAGCTGAGTAGGAGAAACTGGTCCAGGTTTTGGTGCAGCTTAAGACACACTCTGAATGATTAGCAAACACTGAATACCCAGTTTATGCCCTGTGGAGAGACACTCCTGATGACAAATAACACTCCTTAGAGTTTTAGACAGACAGACACAGGGAAAGGATATGATACTTACCCAGGGGGTAGTAGCATATGACATTTACTACCCCAAGGAGATGTTGCAGATGGAAAATATTGTCAATTCCAGAGGAGTTTTTAGACATATTTACAGATGATACACCTATGAAAGTTTGAGTGCTTCTGGACATTCCAGGTTCTTTGGACTTTGATATCATTCACTAAGCATCCTTTGATGATGAGCCTGATTTGTCATCTTTAACCCTTCATAATATCTTTTATATTCCAATTCCAGGGACACCTGATATAGTGATGCAGTCATGCACTGATTCATTCATTTAGTTAGTCAATATTTATTCAGCACCTATTTGTAGGCTGAATACGTAACAACCAAGAGACATTTTTCTTATAAACTTTGCCATTATCTGATAAATAATAACAGTAATTATTATTATGCTGCCCCAAGCTATACAAATCCTGGTGGACATGAGATGGCGTTAGCAGTAACAGTGCATACTTCTCTGGTTCTCCTCTCAGCTATAATTGCAGGACTTCTACTTCTGGAAAAGGGTCTGGCAGTTAGTGCCAGGGGTCCCACAGGGTGTCTGATGGGTACCACATATGGCCCCCATTTTCTTAGTCCGCTGCTCTGGCTTCCTTCTGCTTGGCCTCCAGTGTTCAGCACTTCACTGGCTCAGGGGCCCATGACTGAGCTGCTCTCAGTGGCTTCCACCTCTTCCACCATGTATCATTGCTGCTGACCTGTGGGACCCCTTAGCTGGCAACTGTGCATCACACATTCTGGAATCCTCAGGATGCCATAGCCACACCATATTCTTGGAAGAAGTAGATTAAATATTTGGGGTCACATGATGAAGCAGGACTGTTTGTGTTGTCTTATGGAGCTTCTTCCTGTGTTTATTCTTAGCCTTCCTCCCTGATTCTTCTTCCATTCTCTCTTCTCAGGACCTATCACCACAAATTTATTCATTTTTTAAATTTTTATAATTTTTTTTATTTTAGAGAGAGAGAGAGAGCAAGAGCATGAGCAGGAGAGAGGGACAGAAGGAAGAGATAGAATCTTAAGCAAGTTCCAGGCTCAGAATGGAGCCCAACGCAGGGCTCCATCCCATGACCCTGGGATCATGACCTGAGCTAAAATCAAAACTCAGCTGTTCAACTGACTGAACCACCCAGAGGACCCTTAACACAAATTTAAAAAAAAAAGTTCATTGGGATTGGGGGTGGAGGGCAGTGAGGGTAGGTGGACAAATCCAAGTGACACCTCTTAACTCAGAATTATGCCCTCTTTGAGTAACCACTTTTATTAGATTGGCTTATATATCTGATTCCCTTTCCTCACAGGATAAAATCCTCTTAGTTCTTGTTGCAAATAGACTTGTAGTTAGCCCACTTTATCAGACCTGAAGGCAAGCTCAAACATGATAGGCTGAAGTAGACTTCAGCCTACTAATAACACACATGTGAATCTCATCACAGAGCATTTTCATAGACAGCATTTCATTTTTATCATAAGAACCCAGAGACTTTTTTAAAAATCCATTTTATAAATGAAGTCATTGAAGTTCAGAGAGGATAATTCATCAGGGTCATACAGCTTAGACTTTCCATGCAGATTCCATAATGTGGCATTCAGGTCTCTTTACTCTCTGACCTCCACATATCTGTTCATTTCCTCTCTCTCCACCTCTCCATCTCTTTGTATGAGTCCAATGCCATAGTCACAGAGAGAGAACTGTGTGCAATTTTCTGAGTGTTCCATGCTCCCTTTGACCTTTGTGATGTTACACATGTGTCTTAGATTGGGTTCCCTGGAAACAGATTCTGAGATGGATAATTGCATGGGAAGTGCTCTTGGGAGATTCACTCACAACGAAGTGAGGAAGGAAACATTGTAAGGAATTGAGGAAAGTGAGATTGTAAGGAAGTGAGAAAGGCAGTATTGGGCTTCAGGAAAAGCTGATGCCCAATGTGGTTGCAACTAAGGCCTCAAATAATCCTATTAGGGACATAACCTTGGCAAGACATTTCCTGAGGCTGAGGGCAATTCCCTCAATGAAGAATGAAGATGCGATCAGTCAGCATCTATTACCAGAGGCTGGGGGACTGGTGAATTAGCTCTGAAGAAGGCATATGAAAGTATCCACTACACATATTTTCCCTCCCACTTTAACGTGCTTACCCAGCTTATTTCTCAAATAAAATATTGCCATATTTCAGTTTCTTTTTTATTTGAATCATTATTTTCGTCTTATGCAACTAATTTTTCTTGGAGTTACTAATTGACATTCTTCCCCCCCCCCACCATGACAAAATAAACATATGTTTTAATCTAATTGCAAAGCTCAACTTAAAAATGAAGGGAATGGAACATACTTTCTTCTTAGAAATGTTTTTCTTGGATCCCCCTGACCTCCCATTCTATTTTGGAACAGCTGTTTTCTAGCTCCAATACGCAGCTCTCCTCCTGGGATATGTTTTCACTGAACTCCTGCCCTGGCAATAATATTTCTTAGATTCCATGCCTTCTTTCTTGTGTTTCTGTTTAGAGCCTCAAGTTACTTTTTACAAAGGACTAGTGGAGATAAACTTCTCATCTAAAAATGAATTCTTTTGCCATGGAATATAAATCTAGTTTCAAAATAATTTCTACTCACTACTTTAAAGAATTACTTTATTGTCTACAGCAAATGTTGCTGATGAGAAGTCTGGTGCCTCTACGATTCTCTTTCCATTGTAGGTCTTTTTTTGGTGGTCCTTTTTTGGATTTTCATATCATCTTCTGTGGCTTGAAATCTCATGATCACTGAGCATGAGTCTTTTTTTTTTTTTTTTTTTCCTTTCAGGAGTAGAACTTAGTGATTCGTCACTTACATATAACACCCAATGTTCATCCAAACAAGTGAGCACTTTTTTTAAGATTTTTATTTCTTTAAGAAATCTCTGTATCCAACATGGGGCTCAAACTCACAGCCCCGAGGTCAAGAGTCACATGCTCTACTGACTGAGCCAGCCAGGTACCCCTGAGTATGAGTCTTCTTAAGGTTACCATGTTAGGCACTTTGTGGCTGCCTTTAATCTTATGGCTTCTGTTTTTTCTCAGCTCAGAAAATTTGTCTCCAATTATTTTCTTTTCTTCATTTTCTTAGTTTCTTCTTGTATTTTGTTATGAATCTTCTTAATTGATTCCTTATGCATTTTCCTTTTCTTTCTAATTCTCCTCAGTATTTTGGAAGACTTACTCTTCTTTTTTTCTCACCCTTTCTGTCAAATTGGTTATGGCAATCATATTTTTAACTGCCAAAATCTTTTATCTTTGCCGGCTCCTTTTTATGACAATCAATTCTTGTTTACAAATGCAGCTTTTCCCCAGCCTGCCGTGCTGAAGGAGCTAGGCTTTCATACCTTTGAGCCTCTTAGACATTAGAATGCACAAAACTGTGTTCTGGTGGCTTGAAAGCAGTTCTAAAAAAAAAAAAAAAAAAAAAAAAAAAAGAAAAAGAAAGATAATGAAATATCTGTGGCAATCTGGATGGAGCACTGAAGGTATATCCTACGAATACAATTTTGACTGTGACATGACACTCTTTTATTGACCCCTATTAAAATGATTAAAACGATTTGCGTCTTATATTCTGTTTGTTAAAATCCTATCTTGGAATTTCTTGGGGTTCATCATGACTTTTCAGGAATTCTCTGGACCTCACTTATTGGCAAGATGTGATTAAACCAGACAGGGCAGCAAAAAGGTCAAGGTTAATTGGATTTATTGAAAATGAGGAAATGTTAAGAGCTGCTATTCCACATAGACTAGGGAGCCTATAGAGAGAAGGAGAGTTATGGTAGGTCAGGTGGTTTTTACGGGAAGTCCACAGAATGTGGTCACTTGTCCAAGGCTTTTTTTGGTAAAGAAGAAGGAGAGGCTCCAGTTTAAGGTATGTATTTTCCCTAATCCATGATCTTCATTGCTGAAGTGATTCCAAACAAGTAAGTATTTATTGGAAATAAAGGATAAGAGACTGAGAAATAATTTCCAGTGCCAGAAGATAACAGTGCTGATGAATCACTTCCCTCCTAAGAGCTGTAGACAGTTGAGGTTTCAGAACTCAGTTTCATGTAATATGTTATTGGTATTTTTACATTATAAAATATGTTATTTGTGAGTGTTGCCTAGGTTATAATAATTGGGGTTGAATTATTCCTGAAGGTTTTTTTTTTTTTTTTTTTTTTTTGCAAAATCTTTACTGTATTTTTTTTAAGGCATGAGAAAGGAGAAGTAGTAACTTCTAGCCCTGGCAAAAACTTCCACATTTCTCCCTAACACCTCCAATAAGAGTTTGTTTACTTATTTATTTATTTAGAAAAAGCACCAGGTCAAGAATTTATTGCCCGTGGAAAAATCTGCAAAAGGGCTTTCCATTGATAGATGGACTGTTCTTTGCCTCTGAGGGTTATAAAATATTATCATTAATATTATACGATGGCATTGCTCAGAGATATACTCTCCACCTATTGAATAATTTGTTTGTTTTTATTAATGTGACTGGATTAACGAATGGAGTACTAATTCCAATCAACGCCTTCTTTGGTGTTTCTGCAGATGAGGTAGGACAGGGTTTTGTGCACGGTTGGGATGGATGAGGTAAAGGCTATTGACCTATTGATTTTCTCTGAGACTTTGTTGGCACCCTTGGTAATATCTAATATTAGTATAGATTTTATAGTTTACTGAGAAATATGCTCTCAGAGAATACTCAGCTTCAGAATTTTGAGAAAGGGAAATAGCAGTAATATGGGCATGGAGATGAGGGTATTGTTAAATTTAAACATTAAGTGTAAAGTCAAATGAGCATTGATCTTTAATCTTACAAGTTATAAAATAAAATAAATCAAGTCCAGTAGCTTCAAGGTAACACAAAAGATAGGTTTCCTTCACTCCCCTCTCTTCGGATTCATCACATTAATACACATACAAAACTAAAACCAACATTGCTATGCATTTTTTCTATTTCACCACTATCCCTTTTTTAGCATTAGTCCCTTTCTTGGATTTTGAAATATAGAAGCATCGATAACAAATTTGAAATAAACACTCAAAGACACACACACACACACACACACACACACACACACACACCAGTAAGTATGAACACATTTCCCATGGTTAAAGAGCTCTTGACATTTATCACTCAACAATTTCTCTGGCTACCTTTAAAAAGGCTTTCAGGTTAACTATTGCAAATCCAAACGTTATAGTCTGGTACCATCCATCTTCAGAATCCAGGAAACAGATCAATATTTGAGCTACAGGCAGTTGAATCTATAAGCAAACCTTCCAAAGGAGCTTAATACAAGCAAGTGCAATTCCCTAATTAATCACATTACATTTTAGAAACCTACTTTGTTATAAGTACTCACTATATAAAATTTTTTGGGTTTTGTTAATGGTCTGTGATAGGGTAAGGGTACAGATTTATGCCTAACTGAGAAAAGTCCAACTGAACATGTTTTGTTTAAATTAATAAAGAACTGTGGAGGGAATTGGGGGTTGAAGGATTAGGTAATGAATAAGAGAAACAGATGCAGATAAAATATGACTTCCTTCGTGTGGTGTATTTCAGGGAATCTTTAATTTACCTGAATATGGCCATGAGTTATGCTTAGAGTATTGTATTAGAATTCCTAGTAGAAAGGGATTTAGATATACACGTAAAGTTAAATATGGTTAGACAGTAAAATATTGATTGCTTACCACAAACAATGCAGCAGGGTATCTAACACTTGTTTTCCTTGTGGAACATAATAAGGTAATTAATTTATCTCTAGCTGAGTTTTATTTGCAAAAAAAATTTTTTTTTGGTGGAATCGATTTGAATGTATTTTGTGTGTATCTCAAACAGCTCTCTATTTGTGCTGTAATAACCATGTACAGTTTGTGGCAGCACTTAGATAACCATCACCTTGGAAATGGGGATACTTCCTTCTTCTAAATAGTAAAATACAAGGCTCAGTAGTAAAACAGCACTCTGGTTATAAAAGCTAATGACTAATAGGAGAGTTCTGACCCTCTGAATTGCGTTTACTGTTCACCAATGATTATGTCATTAGGAATGAATTAGATAGTCAATGAGGTGAATCTTCAAATCAAAGCTGCCACTTTGAAATTTTCAATGATTTGTTCACTTGTAGGATTAGGCTACTATTTAACAGCCATTACTGTTCTATTGCTGGGGTTATGCGACTGTGAAAAGCAGTTTTCTTATGGTATCGTTTTCTCACTCTCATTTTTTTTTTGAACAAATGTATTTTTTAAAGCTAGAGTTCTCTGATTATTTGCTCCTGATAGAAATAGCAACCTAGAGCCATAATCTATTTGCTATCTGGAACTCACAGAAGAACACAGAGTGGTAGGGTTGAGAAGAGGTCAGGGACTCTCTTGAACAGTGGACATTCCAGTAATGTTGAGGGATGATGATTCTTGCTCCTGCCTCTATTTTTTTCTGCCTATTGTTTTTACTTTCTAAATAATGTGAAAAAACATAATGGCTATCATTCTTTTTTTTTTTTTTTTTTGTCTACTAGGAGACTTGTGACTTTAGTTTTGCATACTCTTTTTTTCTTTTGTAAGTGTATTTATTTATTTCGAGAGAGAGAGCATGCATGTGCATGTGGGGGAGGGGCAGAGAGAGGGAGAGAGAGGATCCCAAGCAGACTCTGCACTGTCAGCACGGAGATGGGTGCAGGGCTCGAACTCACCCATGAACCGTGACATCATGACCTGAGCTGAGATCAAGAGTCCAGTGCTTAACCGACTGAGCCACTCAGGTGCCTCTGCGTCCTCTTTTTTATTGAAAAAGCATTACTTTAGTTCGTTTGTGGATACTCAACTACTTGTATAAGTTGGAATAATAACTACAATAGCTGCCACTTCCTGCATGTTTGCTATGCCTAGATGCCAGGCTGGGACATCACCCCATGTAGTTCTTCCTGCACCTTCTGATGTTGCAGGGTGGGAGTAAAAGGGAACTGGCTAAGGTGCAGATAGTAATATATATCTTCATTGGTTGCACAGAATCACATTGCTGGTTGCAAACCTCCTTCCCCGCTCAAAATTACTGATTTAAAGGACAAACCTTCAGTAGTCACTAAGAACACAGAGGAAAAGATATGGTCAAACTGACTAGGAGAGAAGAGCTGGTGGAAAGAAAGCAGACGAACAATAATTAAAGTAACAAGGAACAATGTAAGAAGAAAACTTTCGTTAAAACCACAACAGAACAACTTCGGGCCAGTGAATTGGAAGAGTTTGCTATGATTCAGGCAACATTTTTAAACTGGGAATTATGGGGGCGCCTGGGTGGCGCAGTCGGTTGAGCGTCCGACTTCAGCCAGGTGACGATCTCATGGTCCGTGAGTTCGAGCCCCGCGTCAGGCTCTGGGCTGATGGCTCGGAGCCTGGAGCCTGTTTCCGATTCTGTGTCTCCCTCTCTCTCTGACCCTCCCCCGTTCATGCTCTGTCTCTCTCTGTCCCAAAAATAAATAAACGTTGAAAAAAAATTTTTTTTAAACTGGGAATTATGAAAATAGTAATTATTGACAAACCAGTCTGGTGAATTTTCTAAAGTCCAAGGATAAGGAAAAATTTCCTTTGAGACCCCCTCTTCAACCCAGGGAATATTTAGAAGTGTGTTCTTTAATTTCTAGTTTCTTGATATTTTCCTGTTGCCTTAAACAAGGTTCCTCTGGTGATGGTCCACGTGATGCTGGGCACCAAGTGACTGAATCGGAATTTGCTAAATGTGTTTGGTGGAATATTAAAGTAGGATTTCTAAATAGCATGAGGACAAAGTCAAACGTGTTTGGGAAGTACCTGGTTGAGCAAAGTCAAACAGATTTATTTCCTGCAAATATTAGTTCCTTTAAGCTAAGAGAAATTAAGAATTTCTAAGAAGGGAGTAAAGTGTGTAAGGTTTCCCAAGTGTTTAGTCACTAAGCTCCCTTACCTGGTTTTTTCTCGATGAATTTTTAAAAAAATTTTTTTTAATGTTTATTTATTTTTGAGAGACAGAGACAGAGCGTTAGTGGGGGAGGAGCAGAGAGAGAGGCAGACACAGAATCTGAAGCAGGCTCCAGGCTCCGAGCCGTCAGCACAGAGCCCCACGCGGGACCCGAACCCACAAACAGCGAGATCATGACCTGAGCCGAAGTCGGCCACTCAACCAACTGAGCCATTCAGGTGCCCCGAATATTTTTTTTTTTTTTTGATTTGACTCTGGAGAATAAATTTGGGGAAATATTTTGAGTAATGATTGCTGAGGAAATTTTTAATGATGTTCTCCAGAAAGGGTCACAGCACCCATGTTTCAGAGCAATGGGTTGTTGGTGGTTTCTTTCTCCAAGCTGAAAGTAGATTTATACCAAAGAGAGCTTAAAAACACCTCTCCTGTTGTCCCATGGTTGGGTAGCCTGCTGCTTTTACACCCCCAAGAAAACGCAGAGTCACTGAGCCCCCAGGTGAGGTGGGAGGGGTGGGGGAAGAGAGAGGAAGGGAGGGAGAGAGAAAGAGGAGGGAGAATCTGAGGCTGGTATCTGGTTCATTATGAGTGTGTTAAGTCATCTATAGTTCTTTCTACAGAAACAAAACTCAGTTATTCGGAACACATTCCTTTGTGGATATTGCAAATACTAATTTCAAGCATCTCTTGTGTTCTGTCCTATAGTACATAGAAATCCAGACTCAATGGGTTTCTATAATGTGATTATGAGTTAAGATTCTAGTGGTTAGCTTCCTATGACCTGGTCATTTTAATGGAATTTTGGCTTATTAAGGCTTATCTCTGTTTAGTTGCGCTACACGTTATGAAAGGCTATAATATGCTACAGATGAAGAAACTGCGGCTCAGAGACTTAGAGATTTGTTAAGGTCACACACTCAGTGAATGGTGGAGCTGGTAATTTTTCTAATGGCCAGGGTTACTCCCCTTGGCCATACTTCTCAGGATCGGTTGTAGTCTTGTACAATGGGGCCATGAAATATGTCCCCAAACATTTCACAGTGGAGAATTTGTAGGAATATGATGACTATAATGTTACCATGTAGTTGTCACTTATGAAACAGAAAAAAATTGTGTGAGAGATTTCCTTCCCTAAGTAAGAATACCATTTTCTGCCAAGATTAAAACTTTTATTCAGTCCATAACCTTTGAAAATGAAAAAAATGAATTATTAAAAAAAATTTTTTTTAACGATTATTTATTTTTGAGACAGAGAGAGACAGAGCATGAATGGGGGAGGGTCAGAGAGAGAGGGAGACACAGAATCTGAAACAGGCTCCAGGCTCTGAGCTGTCAACACAGAGCCTGATGCGGGGCTCGAACTCACGGAGCACGAAATCATGACCTGAGGTGAAGTCGGCCGCTTAACCGACTGAGCCACCCAGGTGCCCCCCAAAATGAATTATTTTAATAGTATTTGAGATTGGTTTTATATTTTTTCAAAATATATGCTCAAATAACTTATTCCTGAATATGCCTCTTGAGAAAATAACCAGTCCAAAAAAAAATCTGATTTTTAAAATTATCTCCCTTTGGAACAATTTTTTTTTTTTTACCACAATAAGATACATCCAGTTAATATTTGTTGGAGCAAAGGACATTCAAATAAGTTCATATTTCAAAGTTAACCTCTTTGAATGACAGAGTTCACATTTAAAAAATGTCCTTGATTCTAGTCTCCATACTTTATTCACTGCTAATCAAACCCAATTTTGGGGAGAAAAAAAATACCTGGTTTAGAATGGAATTGTGTGAGAACAGGTTGAATTTGAGTTGATCTACTTTCGTTATTAAATGGCTTTCAAAGTTGAACCAGGTAGACCCCAAATATACAGAGAACATGCTGTAATTTTTGACCTCTTCGAATTCATTGATTTTTGAAGTTATTTGGAGCATTTGGTTGTTTTTTAAAAATGTCTGCCATCTGACACATCCTTTGCTGGGTATTTAGAAACATGCTTACTTGCTCTTTGTTTTGTGTTAGAAAGTGGATTCTTTCCTCTTAGCCTGGCTTATCTGCATCTGCAGTAATTAGTTGGGTGGTGAATTAAATAAGTTACACCTGAGTTAGTTGAGAGCTTTAATCTGCCTGCATGAGTAAGAAAATTCTAAGCTTCCACTGAACTGAAAACCCAACTCACTGGCAGGATAGAGGGTGACAATGGTCACAGCTAATGAGGTTCTGTTGGAAGGGATTGAATAATCATTTAAAAATCCATTCATTGGCTGATCTGGCTGTCAGGACACGGCATTGTCACTCATCTGGCTTGGCTGCCTGGGCCTCTGTATGCTGGGGTTAGTATAACCTTTCAGGAGAGTCCACTCCCAAGGCATCAACAAACACATTTTAACAATAGGAGCAAATGTATGATGGACTTGTGTTTCTTAATCAAACTGAAATTCTGCATTTGGCTAACAGTATCCTGTATTGAGGGAAAAAAATGGCTGTTACATCTTCTGTTTGTTTCTAAGAGCCAGCAACAAGCTCTTGGCATCAATATTCACAGTGGGTTTTCAAACACTTTGCAAAAAACATCAATAGCATCTGCTCACACCCCATCACCCTACCCCACATTCATTTGGTGGATAGCTCTAGTTAGCTGGATGTTAGATTCTGCACCTCTATGAATTTAAGCTCAGGATTTATACTGTGGACTAACTCCAACATAGTTAGAAAGTTGCTGCAAAACAGTTGCATTTTGACTCCAGGTATATCCATGAGGCCCAGACCACTGGACCAAACAGCAGACCCAAAGACTGTGGGCTCTAGTCCTAGCCTATCCCTGAACTTACTGAAGGACCATGACACTCACTGTGTAGAGTCAAAAGGCCAAGATTTAAATCATGACTCTGTATTGGCTAGCTTTGAGATTTTGATCAAATACTTTAATTTTTTTTTTTTTTGAGAGAGAGAGAGAACATGAGGAGGGGAGGAACAGAGGGAGAGGGAGAGGGAATCTCAAGCAGGCTCCATGCCTAGCATGGAGCCTGAGCCGGGGCTCGGTCTCATGACCATGAGATCACAGCATGAGCTGAAATCATGAGTTGGATGCTTAACCAACTGAGCCACCCAGGTGTTGCTCAAATACTTTAGTTTTAGTCTTAATTTCCTTCATCTATATTATGGGGTCAAATTATAATCCCCATGTACTCTGCAAGGTAACTGGTTACAGTCAAAAGGAGTTTTAATTGTTATATCTAATATTAAATTTAATAAGTATATACTGTCTACTTTCTGGTCATAGGTTTATTCTCTGGACAATGTTTACTACCATTCCATATAACATATTTGTGATCAGCTATCTTGCAGTTGTGAAGCCATTGTATTTCATTGTAAGAGCCCCCCCCCCCTTCGCCTCCCCCCAATCCGCGCCACCTCCCCACCCCCACTACAATCATGGCATAGTTTTCCAAATCTTCATCTTTCTGCCCATACTCCCTTAAGAAGCTACAGGGTTTTTTCAATGTACTTGTTAAGATGTGGCACCCAAAACTTGAACAGAGAACTCAAATTTGGGGCCTGATATATGCTTAATATATTCTTACTTTGCAGAACTCAGAATAAAGTCTCAAGATTGCTTTAGTGATTTTTAGCAGCTAGATCTGCTGACCTTACTGAGATTTTAGTCTGTAAAATCCATAGGTTTTTTCACATCAACTTCACATGCATCTGCCTCTCCTTCGTATGCCTAATAATAGTGACAGCTAACTTTTATCAAGTGCTTTCACTGTACAAGGTTATATGGCTTGCATATATTAATTGTTTAATTCTCACAACAAACTTATAGGCAAATTCTATTGTTTTCCCAATTTACAGATGAGGAAGCTATGACTTAAGGAGAAAAAATGCAATAGATTTTTATATGTTAATCTTGTAGTGCAGTCCTGCTAAGTTCATTAATTCTAGAAACTTATCTTTCCTTCTTCCTCCCTCCCTGCCTCCCTCCCTCCTTTCTTCCCTCCCTCCCTTGCCCTCTTTCTTAATAGGTTCCTTGGAATTTTTTACATACACAATCATGTTGTTAGTGAATGGGTCAGTTTTATCTCCCCTTTTCCAATCTGTATGTCTTTCCTTTCTTTTTCTGACCCTTATTACACTGGCTATGACTTCTGGGACAATGTTGAGTAGGAGTGGTGAGAACTGACATCCTTGTCTTGTCTCTGATTATAGGTAGAAAACATGCAGTTTTGCATTATTGTTTGATGTTAGCTGAAGATTTTTTTTTGTGTGTATGTCCTTTATAATAATTTTGAGGAACTTCCCTTATTCCTAGCTTACTGGGAGATTTTAAGATATCATGAACATATGTTATATTTTGTGAAAAATTTTTTCTGAATCTATTGTATGACCACATGTGGGTTTGTTTTTTTTTTGTTTGTTTTTTTTTAGGCTGTGAATATAGTGAATTATACTGATTTGTGAATATTAGATCAGTCTTACTTTCCCAGGATAAATCCCCTTGGTTGTGTTGTATTATTCTTTTTGTAAATTGTTGGATTTCCTAATATTTTGTTAAGGAATTTTATGCCTATTTTCATGAGAGGTACTGGGGTGTGATTTTGTTTTTTGAAATATCCTCACTTGGTTTTGGTATAAGAGCAATACTGGGCTTGTAAAATTAGTTGGGGCAGGTTCTCTCCATTTCTATTTTCTGGAAGAGAATGGGTAGGATTGGTGTCATTTCTCCTTTGTGGAATTTGCCAGTGAAACCATGTAGGCCTGGAGATTTCTTTTCTTTTCTACAAATTCAATCTCTTTAATACTTTTAGGGCTCTTTGGATTATCTATTTTGTTTTGGATGAGTTTTGGTAGTTTACAGTTTTCAAAGAGTGGTTAATTTCATCTTAGTTTGTTTCATCCATTTTCTCTATTGTTTTTCTGCTTTCAATTTTGTTGATTTCTGCTCTTATCTTTGTTATTTCATTTTTTTAAACTTAAATGAGGCTTATTGTGCTCTTTTCTAGTTTCTTGGAGACTTGAGAATCTTTTCTTTTTTTCTTTTTTCTTTTTTTTTTTTAGAGAGGGCACAAGTGAGCGAGGGGTAGAGAGAGAGAGAGAGAGAGAGAGAGAGAGAGAGAGAGAATCCCATCAGGGGCAGAGAGAGAGAGAAAGGGAGAGAGAAAGAGATAGAAGTGTAGCTCACCCAGGGCTCGTGCTCACATGAAGCGGGGCTCGAGCTCACGGATGTGGGACTGGAAGTCACGAAGTGTGAGAGCATGACCTGAACTGAATTCAGATGCTTAACGACTGAGTCACCCAGGCACCCCTAAGAATGCTCCTTTTTTTTGACACAAGAATTTGACTATGAATTTCTCTCTGAAAATCTTATTACATTTAAAATATTTTATAATTGGGAATTTCTTTTCCTTTTCCCCTTGGATTAGAAGTATGTGTTCATTTTCTAAGTATTTGGAAATTTTCCTATTATTCTTCTGTTATTAATTTGTAGTTTAATTCTATGATGGTCAGAGAATATATTTTGCATGATTTAAATTCTTTTTTTAAATTAAAAAAATTTATTTTTTTATTTATATCCAGGTTAGTTAGCATATAGTACAATAACGATTTCAGGAGTAGAATCCAGTGATTCATCACCTATGTATAACACACAGTGCTCATCCAAACAAGTGTCTTCCTTAATGCCTCTTGCCCTTTTAGCCCATCCTCCCACCCACAACCTCAATAGCAACACTTAGTTTGTTCTTTGTATTTAAGAGTCTCTTATGTTTTGTCCCCCTCCCGGTTTTTATATAATTTTTGCTTCCCTTCCCCTATGTTCACCTATTTTGTATCTTAAATTTCACATATGAGTGAAGTCATATGATATTTGTCTTTCTCTGAGTAATTTCACTTAATACCCTCTAGTTCTATTCACATTGTTGCAAATGGCAAGATTTCATTCTTTTTGATTGCCGAGTAGTACCCCATTGTATATATATACCACATCTTCTTTTTCCATTCATCTGTTGATGGACACTTGGGCTCTTTCCATAGTTTGGCTATTGTTGATAGTGCTGCTGTAAACATTGGGGTGCATGTGCTCCTTTGAAACAGCACACCTATATCCCTAGATCCCTTGAATATATATGTAGTAGTACAATTGATGGGTTGTGGAGTAGTTTTATTTTTAATTGTTTGAGGAATCTGCATACTGTTTTCCAGAGTGGCTGCACCAGTTTGCATTCCCACCAGCAGTGCAAAAGCATTCCCCTTTCTCTGCATCCTTGCCAACATCTGTTGTTGCTTGAATTGTTAATTTTAGCCAAGATGATAAAAGCCATATAAGAGAGACCCACCACTAATATCATCCTCAATGGGGAAAAACTGAGAGCTTTCCCCCTAAGGTCAGGAATAAGACAGGGATGTCCACTCTCAGCACTGTTATTCAACATAGTATTGGAAGTCTTAGCCTCTGCAATCAGACAACACAAAGAAATAAAAGACATCCAGATCGGCCAGGAGGAGGTCAAACTTTCACTCTTTGCAGATGACATGATACTCTATATGGAAAACCCAAAGGATTCCATCAAAAAACTGCTAGAATTGATTCATGAATTCAGCAAAGTTGCAAGATAAAAAATCAATGCACGGAAATCGGTTGCATTTCTATACACCAATAATGAAGCAACATAAAGAGAAATCAAGGAATCGATCCCATTTACAATTGCACCAAAACCCATAAAATAGCTAGGAATAAATCTAACCAAAGAGGTGAAAAATCTGTACACTGAAAACCATAGGAAGCTAATGAACAAAATTGAAGAAGACACAGAAAAATGATTTAAATTCTTTTAAGTTAGGAGCGCCTGGGTGACTCAGTAGCATCCGACTTCGGCTTAGGTCATGATTTTGCGGTTTGTGAGTTCAGGATCTGAGTCAGAGCCTACTTGGGAGTCTCTCTCTCTCTCTCTCTCTCTCTCTCTCTCTCTCTCTCTGTCTCTCTCTCTCTCTCTCTCTCTCTCTCTCTCTCTCTCTCACTCTTTTTCTCTGCCCCTCTCCCACTTGTCCATGCTCTCTCTTTCTGGAAATGAATAAACTTGAAAAAATTCTTTTAAGTTAGTTGAAGTTTGATTTGTGACCCAAGATGTGGTTCCTAGCGATAAGAAAGTCCGTCTTTGTACCTTTCCAGAGTCAAATCTCATGGTGAAGGGTGAGATGGTCGGTCACTTGCAAAATAGTCCTTTTTTTATGGGTTTAATATATGGGTGGTATGTTTTGTTTTACAGCAATGACAGGAAAAACGGACCAAACTGTTCTGAGAAATCAGAGATAAAATCCACATTAGCAACCTAAGAAATTTAATGGGTCCGGGAGTAGAGGTGCAAATTGTGAGGTAATTAAATTTACATTTTATTATATAAGTTACTACTTGTTTGTAATCATATTCAGAGTCCTATATATACTGTGGTAATTAAAATTATTTTTTAGAAAATAGAATAATAACCTCAGTGTTTGCAAATAGATTTTTACATAGTACTGTAACATAAAAAAATTAGGCGAGAGCAGAGGGGCTGGCTTCATCCAGATCTCCCTTCATGCCTTTTCTACTGGCCCTCATCTGTAATTGCTGTCATAATAGTCCAGATTACTAGGATTCTACCAAATATAGTTCAAAAACTAGTTCTGTGGGTAAACAATAACATCCTACATTCAGAATTTCCAGAGTTTTTAGTCAATCGGTCAGTCAATTCAACAAATATTTATTGTATTTTCCATATTCTAGAGACTCTAGTAGGTGCTAAAAATAAAGTGATGAATGAGAGTAGACAGGTCTCTGTTATCAGGGTTCTAAAGACTGGGGGGAGGGAGTGGGGATATTATTAAACATGTCCTGTTTGACAACCTGCTGATATTTCATATTTGTTTTAATTGTTCATTTTCTTTGGTTTTCGGAGTAGCAATAAAATCATCTGCAAATAATGATCATTTCATTTCTTTCTTCCATGTATTTGTATGATTTCATTTTTCTCTTGTATAAGATTGGCAAACACTGTCAAAACAATGACAATCATTGGGAATGTATTTTTCTTGTTCTTTAATGGACTGCTTCTAGTATTTCATCAATAGGAATTGCTTATAGTTGCTTATAGTTTATTTTTGATAGCTACTTGTTGTAGTATTAAAGAAATAGCCTTCGATTTCTGATTTAGTAAGAGATTTTTCTTTAAAAAAATCAGGACTTTATTTTTAGTTTTTTCAGACATCTTATTGGTGTTTATCAAGATCATCTTTTCTTTTTTTTTTTTTTTATCCCCCCCCCACCCTGGTCATCTTTTCTTTTTAACCTGTTAATGCAATGAGTCACATTTTTAAACATTTTTTTTTTCAACGTTTATTTATTTTTGGGACAGAGAGAGACAGAGCATGAACGGGGGAGGGGCAGAGAGAGAGGGAGACACAGAATGGGAAACAGGCTCCAGGCTCTGAGCCATCAGCCCAGAGCCCGATGCGGGGCTCGAACTCACGGACCGCGAGATCGTGACCTGGCTGAAGTCAGACGCTCAACCGACTGCGCCACCCAGGCGCCCCTGCAATGAGTTACATTAATACGCTTTTCTGCAAATATTGAAGTAATTTTAAGTTGGTCGAGATGTGTGTGTTTTTTGTGCTCGTGTTGTTGGGTTTTGGGACCAAGGCTAGGCTAATCTTAAAAAAAAAAAGAATTTGGAAGCTTTCAAAATTTTTCAGTAATCTAGAACTATACTGTCCAATATGGTAGCCACTAGCCACATGTGTCTACTTACATTTATAATTAAATTAATTAAAATAGAAAATTCAGTTTCTAATCCCCATAAAATTATCAGTAGTTTCTAAAAAGGGAGTTTAGAAACTGCTTCCAGAACCAGAATGCCTCTCACACTTTCAGTCTGGTCTTTGTATTGCTGCCTCACTTACCTTTCTTTAAATCCTTTTGCTCACAGTTGTCACCATGGTGGGGAGGAGGTGTTGTAGGACAGGAGATGGGGAAGGGCACTAAACAAAGGTGACATTCTTTGACTTCTTTTTGGGTCTCCTTGTTTAACCACTGATAGATAGTTGCTTATTGGACAGCTGGCTCTTGCTTTCATACTGTGTCCTTTAATGTTGTTTCAAAAGATGGTACTACTTTTGGAGGATATGCTCAATTGAGTTGTTCTTCTCTGTTTCTCCTATCCTCTTGCCCTTTCCACACTCCAGGATTTTTACTCTAATGTTGCATTGCAAGAAGTCTAAACATTTTTGCGCCCAGTTTTCAAGATTTTCTAAAACCACACTGCACTCGATCTAGTTAATCTTGTTTCCACCACCCGGAACACCCTGTCCTTTGTTTAGGTGGTCAGCTAAGTGGTCCTTAAGTGGGTCACTCTCATGGTGGCTGCTCTGCCTCAGGAGAGGATTGATTTACACAAAATCTTTCCCATTATCCAGTTTCTTCAAGATTCACCAGAAGCTGTACTTCCTCTAGGGAACCTCCCCCTCACTGCTCCGATGCAGTGGTTCTAAGAATCACCTGGAGTGCTTGTGTAAACACGGATGGTTGGGTTCCACCCTCAGAACTTCTGATTCAGGAGACCTGGGGCAGGAGCTGAGGGTGTGCATTTCTAACGAGTTCCCAGGGGATGCTGACGCTGCCGGTCCACCCTGAGAAACACTGCTCTGATGCATCACAGCAACTGGCATCGGTGTCACATAATTCAATACTCAATGGTCTTGTTGTTCTCTAATTGTGTCACAAGTTTCAGATGTATCTCCGTAACCAAAAACTGAAACACCAGGAGTGAAGGAAACTCAGAAGTTTTCCTCTGGTCTTCCAGGAGGAGGGTGATCCTATCTGTCATTGTCGTTGGCGGAGCCTTCTCCTTTGCAGGCCCCAGGCTGTGGTCTGCTGAACCTCCAAGGGGGTGTGGTTAGCCAGCAACTGCCGTATCTGTCTGTTGCAGCTGTGGCTTATTGCAAATTAACCCTTGGCCACTGGATGCCACTCTTCTGTCAGAGTTTTGGGCCCACCTCTAGCTGTGAAACTTCTACCAGTGAATTATTATTTCTGGTTTTACCTAAAGGTTACAGTGTGGAGTTTGATGAAATTGTGTAACTGATCGTAACGTCCATCTCTCCAGGGCACTGATGCCTGGGCTTAGGCAAACCACAGAGAGTTTCAAGTTCCCATTGTTGCTTGTGTCCTGGTTTAACCTGAATCATCAAAAGCCTCTTCCACTTCCCAAGTTTCCCCCCTTGTGATGGGTTTGCTGACGCCAGAGCTTGGCATTTTCATGCCTGTCCCACACCTTGTCTCAGCCAGGAGACATTGACATATAATTACATGCTCTTAGCGGTCATTGTCGTACCTCCTCTCTGTCTCCCTCAGCTGAGTGATACGTCCCTTCCACCATACTTTCCCAGCATCTTAGATGTGTTTCTGTTGGAGATTTACAGGGCATTGTATTTATTCACTTATGTTGGGAGGCTGGCAGGATGGAGGAAAGTGTGCAGGCTTTGAGGTCAGACTCAGGCTCTGGTAGATTACCTGAATGGCCCCAATTCTTCACCCTTTTGCCATATGACTTGGCAGTTCACTTAAAGCTAGAGTATATTCCTCTGACTTCCCTGGGTTTGTCCATATAGCTTTCTTTGGCCAGTGGAGTCTAGCATAGATGATTCAACCAAGTTTGAAAGGTGCTTGCACACCCGGAGTTGCCCTTCTGGGTATATGCCATGCTCATAAGAACAATATACCCAAGGTAGCCTGATGTTCCCAGAAAGATGACAGATACTGGGAGCAGAGGCACTCTGAATCAAGCCCAACCTGGACCAAATGGCCCAAAGCTGACCTACAGATCACTCACTGAGAATAAATGAATGTAAATTTAAGCTACTGATATTTGGGGTGGTTTGTTGGCAACATTTTTGTGGCAATACATAGATAGACAGTGGTTCAAATCTTGATCTCTAAAACTCATAAGCTGTGGTTTTGAGATATAACCAGCCTTTCTGATGGTCTCACATTTAAATGGAGTTAGTAGTAGTTAATCTTTAGGGTCACCATTAAGTATTTAAAATGCCAAGCATGGGGCCTTAAAATCTCCTCTATGGCTACTGACCCATAGTACATATCCAGGAAATGTGTGATGGGTGCATGAATGGAGACTTAAAGAGTGATTAATGGTGAGACACATCACATCGTGGGATTCAAGGGCTTGTTTACAATATTGCAACTATAGAATGAACCTATAGAAGTTTTCTAGGGATGTCAACCTCTCTTAATTTCTGGGGGATGAGAAGACTTCCCTATACTTTGAGCATACTATGAGAAAGTAGTTCTGTGTCATCTTGAGGCCTCTTTCACCTCTGTCATCTGCTGATCCTAGGATCCTCATTTTCTGAGAATTTGTTTCTTTCCACATGTCTGTGTCTGTCTGATCCTGCTCCTTGTTATGATATCTATGGCATGACTCCTCCTCTATCATATGGCCTTGCAGTTATTGAATACTTACTGTGTGTCAGACACTGTCTACAGCACTGAATTGTTATTCTCTCATTCAGTCCTCATGATCTCATCCAAAGATTTCCCATAGTATAGAGGAGGAATTTGAGGCTTGGAGAGGAGTAGGTCACACAGCCAGTAAATAGTAGAGGCAATATTCTACCCAACATCTGACCCCTAAACCCTTGCTTTTACTTTTACTTCATGCTATACTATAGATGAGTAGCTTTTCTAAAAAAATAAATAGTTACCAGAAACTCCAGAGTTACCCTATAGGAATTATCAAGTGAGTCTGAGTGGAGATGTTGTCTGCAGAGGACAGGGGGTGTGACATTACACAAGAACCCTGACTACAAGTTTGCTGGGGGTCCTGTTTGCAATTCAGATGCATATGACTTTTTTTTTTAATGTCTGAAAGTGGTTTGTGAGTTACCCACTAGTTTGTTGAGCTTCAATGTCATTTGCCATTGAATCTCAGGAAAGGTGCTAGGTGGCCTGCCTGTTCGTCCTCTGGGCTAATTGTAATGGGCAGTTGTGATTCCAGACCCGCTATCATCTCAGAAAGGTCACAGATTTTTCCTAATTAATGTTTATAACTCTCCCTGGTACCCTGAGAAGGAAGCAGAAAGACTTGCCAATTGCACTGTGATTTTCTTCCCACTGATTGATAATGGACTCTTGGGATCATCTAAACCCCATCCTTGACCTGAATGTGTGGTTGACCCTCATGTGTGGTGGGTTAACTTGGGCACCGGATACAACTGCAGGTTTGATGACTTCTTCACAGTTGTCACCGATGGCCCCAGCCCCCGCCTAGGATTTTATCTTGTTATTTTGCTCTCGCATGAAGAGATCTAGGATGCAAAGTTAGACTGTCTTCTTCCTACCCATTGTTTATTACTATTATTTTTTAATCTTTATTTATTTTTCAGAGAGAGAGAGACAGAGTGTGAGTGGGGGAGGAACAGGTAGAGAGGGCGACACAGGATCCAAAGCAGGCTCCAGGCTCTGAGCTGTCAGCACAGAGCCTGATGCAGGGCTCGAACTCACGAACCATAAGATCATGTTCTGAGCCAAAGTCGGATGCTTAACTGACTGAGTCACCCAGGCACCCCTGTTTATTGTTTTATTTTTACCACATTGAACTGATTGGGAACATCATCAGTGAACCTGATGTCACTGAATTCCTGCTTTCCCAAAGGTGAGACTTTTTCTGAACAATTCAGGTAACTTGGAAACAATACTATTGATTACCTCAAATAAGCCCCCCTACCTTTTTGCTAACAGAACTCCAACTTTGTTCATATAATTGCCTTTCAGGTGACATTATCCCCACCTTGGGGGGTAATCCTGATTATTCTAAGCCATGTGTGGTCTTCTCTTTGCCCTAGACGGTTAATGGTGTGCAGTGGGCAGGTGACCCAGTTTTGTCTACTGATATCTGAGGAGAAGTTTTTTGGTGCAGAGACATTTGGGAAAATGTTTCCTCACTCTGAAAAAGGAAACATCAGGAAGAAATGGCCTTTTCTGGCTGGTTATTGTCCAGCGTGCAAGCAGAACCTAAATTGTGGTAGCTTTCTTATTTTTTTTTATTATTATTTTTTTCAACGTTTATTTAATTTTGGGACAGAGAGAGACAGAGCATGAACGGAGGAGGGGCAGAGAGAGAGGGAGACACAGAATTGGAAACAGGCTCCAGGCTCTGAGCCATCAGCCCAGAGCCCGACGCGGGGCTCGAACTCACGGACCGTGAGATCGTGACCTGGCTGAAGTCGGACGCTTAACCGACTGCGCCACCCAGGCGCCCCTGTGGTAGCTTTCTTATGGCCAACTTTCTTGTGGAAGCCCATTGAGGAAAAGAAATAAGCTAAGGGTGGTAAGGCAGAAAAAAGTTGGTCCTTGATAGTTTCACTGAGTTTCTGAATGGGCCATCACCGGAGCCATCTTCCTTTGGCACTTGTGTTATGTGAAATAGTAAAATGTCTTCGTTGCTTACACCATTTAAAGCTGAGTGTTTTGTTAAGTGCAGCTAAAAACATCGTCATGATAAAAAAAAAAGTTCTTTGTAACAATATGAAAATTCCAAGTAGATTTTAGGATTGCACTGGCTGCCTTAGCTGTTCTATAGCTGTTCTCTCCTTGTTTCATTGCTCTTTGACTCTGGTTCATTTAGAGGCTTCTGAGTGAGTTTCTCTTGCATTCCATTCAACACTGGCCCACTCTGCAGTCTAAGCTCCCAAGCATGGTGCTTACTGGTATGATGCAGCAGGGATGTATAACCCACATAGAGGCATAATAGACAACTTTCTAAAAATCCTTTGTCCACTCTGAGCACTTATGAGCAGTGGCAGCGCATATAATGGGATAATCCAGGGAAGCAGATTTGCTTTATTTCCACTCAGCCACTTACTAGCGATGTGACCTTGGATTATGTTATATAAATTCTGAGCCATGGTTTTTTCATGTATAAAATGGAATCTTAAACACCCTCCATGTAAGGTGGTTATAAAGGTTAGATCTAATAAATGCCCGGCCTTTGCCTGCCCCTCCAATCTACTTCTGTTCCAGCCACTCTAACCCCTTCCCAAGTTTTCCAAAGTGCTTTGCCTTCTCTCACCACAGGACCCTTGCACATGCTGTTTTCTCTGTGAGGGATGCTCTTTCCTCACTCTCTCATCCCTCACTTTCTGGTGAACTCCTATTCACCCGTCATGCTCTCAGCTCAGGTGTCCCTTTCTTTGCTGAGTCTCCTCCATAGATCATCTTTCTTTGTTGTTCTCATGAAACCAAATTCCTTTCAGAGCTTTTATCACAGGTCCTAGTTATTTTTTATTATTTATTTCTTACTATCTTATTACTGTGATGTTTGGTGTATGTTGGTTTTCCCCAGTAGCTTGAAGTTCCAAGAAATCAGGGATCATGTCTCATGTTGCTATCTGTTGTATTCCCGAGTGGCTGGATCAGTGCTATTCCTAGAATAGTATTCAACAAAATTTGTTGAATGAATGCATGAATATGCAAATTTCTGATATTTAGCAGGGGCTCAGTAAATCGTAACTGCCATTGTTAGCGTGTTCTCTTATCAGACTTTCCAGCCATTTCATATTTCCTTATGTTCTTTTGAATGGAATCCAGAGTATTTCATCACTAAGTTGCCCTTTACATATGGTACAAAGGAGCAGATGGTAGAGTATCGTCAGAAATCCCAAAGGACTTTACTTTTCTGAGCCTCAGTTTCTTCATTTATGCACGAGTTAGAGCCTTACTTTTCTGGCATTCTTAACACTTTCAGTTGTAGGGCAAGTCACAGGGGGAATATGGTCATCTTCCTGGTTCATTGATTTTACCTGAATATTTGGGGAAAGCCAAGCCTATATGATTAATTAATAAAACAAAAAGGCTTTCTTGAATCAAATTGCAAAATGTGCACACATTTTAAGGTAAAAGAATCTACCCCCAGATTCCTTGGTGATATGCATTCGTGTGTCAGAATCACCCAGGCCCTGTCCCCAGGGATTTGGTTTTAACTGGCCAGAGTGAAGCATCTAAATATATACATACGTATGTATATATTTAAAAGCTCTCTGTGGGTCCCTACGTGCAGGCAGGACAAAGACTACTGCTCCAGTGTACTTTGGTGAAAAAATGGGACTTGGTGCCCTGGATGAATTCAAAGGTCCTTTGTAGTTCTTACCTTTTCTCTTCAGGTCTTTTCAAATGATCTTGCGGTTCCAAAATTCCAGTTCTTGGTCTTTCAGGAGCTACTTTTGGCTCTTCCCCATGGGAGGGTGTTCACCAGCAACCCAGGCAATAAACTCATGGGCATTTTCAAGGGTGGCCCCTTGTGGCCCCTGTTGATAAGCCTGCCTCTATGTTTTCAGAGAAGAAAAATGCATGAGTTACCCAATTGTCTCCCATCTGGCTAGTGACTGGATTTCATTGAACAGGAGTCTGACCCATTGCCTGGGTCTTTGTTACCTTGTGGGCTGCACAGCAAAGAATGTGAAGGCTTCTCTCTCAATAAAGCATCTCCGTGCACTGCCTTTTCAGCAGGCACATCTAGAGATCTTAACGCTTAGCATACAGGGGTGCTATGAAAATCAAATGTGTTTTATTTATAAGTCCCTGCGCTCCCCCTTCCAACCTCCCAAAGAAAAAAAAAATTGCAAGCAGCAAATGCAAATAATTTTTCAAATCGATCGTTTTATGAAAATGCCTGTTTTTATTCTATCTTTTTTAAGGACAAGAGAATCACATAAATGACAATTCCAGAAACCGTAGATTTATGACTTTTTTACTTTCCAAATATGTTGGCACGGAGTAAAAAAAAAATAAAATTTTGTAATTTCGGGAAGAGAATAATGTACTTTTTTATTAAAATGGAAATGACACACTACTGCATATCTAAGTTGATTTAGTGTTTTTATTAGTTATATAACTGTTTTAATACCTCACTAACTATTGCATTCTCCCTTAAGGTTTCCATTGTTCACATACCCTAGAAACAAATTGATAATTCTGAAAAAATAAAGTATTTCTTGGTTGTTTGCTAACAGCAGAATAGCAATCAGTCACCACAGGGTTACTACAATGGGCATCATTATATCTGGATCCTTATCAATTTCACTATACGGGTAAGTATTATTGCTGTATACCGGAACTCCTTTGGTGTTATTGCTTAATTTTAATTGTGATTGTAAAATGTGAACAATGTGGATCTTTAAACCACAATTAAACACCTGCTATACTTGTTGTCTGTTGGCATTTAAAGATATATTGAGTATTTAAAAACTGCTGATTCAGATATTACGTTGAGCATAAAAATAGATTTAATTTGAGAACAAATGTTTGCTTAAGGAGGAAGTTCCAGGAAAGTTTTCGGAAGTCAGATAGGTGAATCCAAATCTTAGTTTGATAGGAAAACAGAGACCCGATAGCAAGTGTAATCGTGGAGCAGGATGTTCTATGGCCTCCGCCTGCCGGTCTCCTGCCAATTTCCTTCAGCAATAGGGATCTGACTCTCTGTCCCATTGACAACTTGTTAATGAAGAACCTCCGTACAGGAAGCACCTGCCCGATGTTGATGAGATATTAATAGGAGAAATAACAGAGTTACAGAGGCGCAAGGGAGGGTGGTGAGGAGAAGGGGGAAGGATATCTGCTTTCAGCCCCAGGTCCCTGCCCAAATCAAATGTGAAAAATAGATGCTTCTGGCTGTGGGGGCTTAAATCCTGCAGATGGAGGGCGATTTGAAGTTTCCTGAAATCCACGTTCAGAGCGAGTATTGGTCCCCGAGCTGGGTCTGCGGTCTGCAAACTGAAGTTTTTCTTTCCTTTCTTTTTTTCCGATAGGTCAGTGGATAGCTCCTTCACCTCCATCATCATAATTAACCATTTCCATGGTGCCTGCACAACACTGTACTCAGTTCTGAGTTTCCAATATCATTGAAAACAATATCATTTGCCTAAGCTCAGATATGCTTCAGTGTCTTTGGAAAAGAGCATTTCTTGTTTTAATTTCCCAGCAGTGTTTTTATAGACAGCAAAAAAGGGAGTAGTCTGGGTGGGACAGTGGGGACCATAAACGAATCTTCCCTTGGAGAAATAGGACCACAGGTTGGATGTGAGGAGCAGGAAAGAATAAAATATACTGGGTTATACTCATCTAAGCTTAATTCTTTACTTACAAAAAAATCAAATCAAAATAGATTTGCAAATCCCAACTTTCCATTTCAAGTAAACAAATTCTGATGGTGCGTGAGGGAGCTGCTCAGCTATGTGGGAAGGTTCATATGGAAAGATTAAACTTTTTGCAAAGACCGCAGAGCCTGTAGCTGAGAGGCAGATGCATGATGAGACATGACGAGGGGGAAGTGCGTCTCTCTGGGAATTGAATCTGGAGTAAGGTGCCCAGGTAAATTCCATATAGGTCTATAAGTTAGAATGTCTTACTCACATATGTTGTAAAACCCTTCTCTCCAAAGCTCTGTCTCATTGCTGTGACACACTGATGAGAAGCAAGCCAGCCTTAACAAATAACCCTGGTGTTCAGTGAGAATCACTTGAGCACCCAGAAGAGGGGATCACCTAAAAAAGAAACTAAATCTCTCTTTTCACAAGGGCAAGTCATTCTCCCTCCCTGTGTCTCTCTGCTCTCACCAGCACAAAGGAAGCAATATCCTCCCAGGCTGAAGTCCTTGTGAAACTCTAGATCTGAACTGAGGGCAAGCAAGGAACTGTCCCCAGGAAATTTTTGTTTTCTTTCTCCAAAATCGTGCAGCCTGAGTTCTGCTTCTGCTTTGGTACACAGGAATACAGGGGTGAAGCTGGGGGATGGGTAGAAAGGGGAGAAGAATGTGGACATTAAAGTGTCCACAGGTATATTCTGCTTTATAATGATAGCTCGAAACCTAGTCACTTTAAAACCGAATTTGAAATAAGAATTGTTCCTCTTGGGTCTCGTTTTAAGGGACCCTTAGATATGATACTTGTGCCCAATGAAGACACATAGTAGATGCTCAGTAAATAATTTTGAATGGGTGAATAGATACAGAGCAGGACCATAGAATGGATCATGACAGGAGTTGATATATAAAGACATTCTAATTCACCAACCAACCTTGCACACTAATGGAGAAAAATAGTTAATATCTTTGATTATGAGGGCATATTAATGAAGGTAACACCAGCTGCTCTAATATACAAACTCCCAAATCTCAATGGCATACCCCCATGTTGGATTTCACTCTCACTTAGTGTCTAGTGTTCCTGATTGGGGAGAGTCTCCTCCGAGCTCTGGTTCAGGGACCCCAGCTCCTCCAGTCCGTGGCTCCTAGAGCTTCAGCACGTGGCTTCCAAGGTTGCTGGAGGAGGAAGAGAGTATGAAGGACCAGGCATAGGAGGTTTCTGGGGGGCAGGCCAGGAGGTGCGACCTTCATCTCTTCTATCCACCGTCATCCAGAACTCAGTCCTGTGGCCACACCTAACTGCAAGGAGGAATGAAACTCAGCCAAGAAGAGAAGTCAGTTTGGTAAACAGAGGAGAATTGTTCCGATGGGTTAGGAAGCATGCCCAGGCTCTTCTGCCTGCTGAAGGAAAATAAAATATGCAGAATAGTGTGGATAATCTTTGGTATGGATGGGAACATGAAATGTTTCCTGCTTGTGGTAGGACCCTTGAAATGGCCAGAGTGTCTCAGACTCTAAGCAGGAGGGGAAATGGAGGATGACTTCTGTTTGGATGGATGGATGCTTTTGTTTTGGGAATCTCTGTGGATCTAAGTGTGTGCCACTGTTAGATAGGTTCACACTCTCTCTAGTGTGCTAGGGTGCTAGTGTTAGTATTGTGATCTGAATTAACTGTTAATGTGTCCCTGGAGACCAAATCACCTGTATCCCAAGGACTGGCCTTTCCTTGACAATGTGGTGATAAATATAGGTCAGTGAAACTGACTTGATATGCAAGCTGGGTTCATGTCATAAAACCCATGTGATTTATTGATATGTTCTTATCCACCCCCCTAAAAAATTGTTAGGAATTTTGTGTTTCTCGTATGTATGACTTTTTCTCAAGCACAGTACCCAGAATGAAAAGGAAAGAGAGTTTGTCTGGTGTCCTAAGGGGCTTTCCAGCACACTTTTTAGACCCTTGCTCTTTAGTGTTGTTACCTGACTGGTGCCAGTTCTTGAATGTTACGGGTATATGACAAGTCCAGATTTGACAGAAAATATGCAGAAGGCTTTAAAGGAATCTGAGCATATTTTTTTTGGTATGTTGAATATATAATAAAAAGTGCGGACTATATTTTTGTGCATCCTGAGTATAAAAATGAAACGAAGAAACAATTCATTATTTTACAAAAGGATGGGTCTGGACTGGATTGGAAACAGAAAAATAAAGTGTTTCATTGCTAGGGACGGTCTGAGAAACACTGCTTTAGATCGCTCTCTTGGGTTCTATGAGGTGGGTTACTGTGAGTGTCAAAAGCTGCATATATGAAACTATTGCTCTACAAATGGACTGCATTTTCCTCATTGATGCGTTGATTAAGCTGATACAGTCCCAGAAAGACCCTGCCTTTTCTGCCCCTCTGGAATGTTTGAGAAAAAGCGAGAGCAGGATAGACAGCACAACAGAGTGTGTTTTTCAAGACCACTGTTTACTCTCCCAAAGGGCTGGCCTGTGTTCTGACAGATCTGTGATACAGAGGCTTACTGGGTGTTTAATCAGGGCACAGACAAAACAGGGGGTTGGTCCTTGAGGGACGTCCTCATTGCCTTCCAGTCCTCAACTCACTTGTGGAGTTTGCGTTTCATCCCCAACATGGAATGTCTTGAGCAAAGGGGCAGGAAAGTAATATTTTCAGAAAATCAGACTTGTGCACACGTAGAGCATGGGTTCGACTAGGAAAAGCATAGTAGGCCCCTGGGACAATGACTTTGATCGTCTGACGTCTCATTTTTTGAAATGGATCCCTGGAATAACCTTGATCTTGGTATTACCATGGTGGCCTGCGTGAGAACCCCGGTGTGGTAGGCCCCCATTCCCCATTCCACTGAATAGGGTGCTGGTGCTAGACTACTGTAGGAGCATATCCATTGGACTCCCACATACAGTTAAAGAAAAACTCTTTTTATCACACTCCTAGAACAGCAAAGGATTTCTTGACAAGAACGAAACCCCTATTAATGAATAAACTACATGCAGCTTTTGAACAGTAACTCACATATATTACTAAAAGTATGGATAAAAGTATCATTGCATGACTGTGGTGAGTCCTGAATTGTAAGAGATGTATCAGATACACCGACACAGGTAAAGAGGAGACGCTTCTCCTGCCCGAATGTGACGGGAGTCCTTTCTTCGAGGCCATCTTTGCTACTTCGTGGCCCTCTGGCTGCTGTCCATTACTAATGCTGTTTGTCACGTATTTATTGAGCTCCTATTAGTGGTAGGCATCATGTGGGGCACGGAAAACACAAAGATTAGTCAGATGTATCTCTGCCCTTTTAACATTTGTATCTAAGTCTTGAATTGGCTGCTACACGGCTTTGGTCAAAGTGCAGTTCAAATAATTGATATCTGAAAACCAAAATATTTTCTAGCTTTATTTATGCAGATTCTCTAAGTCATAGCTCTATATCTCATTAGGTCAGCCAAATGCTACATATCTGGATATATTGCCTATATATGATACCATAATGTGGACTTAGCTTTTTAGTAAGCAGTAACACTAAAAACCTAGAAACACAAAGAACATAAATAAAACTTCGGTAAAACTTGTGTTGAAGGCTTTGACTACACTATCTAGTGTCCCTATACAGGAGTCTCTAAAATGAATTCTTCATATAACTCAGTGCTAGTGAAAAATTTCTCTCTTCTGGTATTTTTGCCTATTAGAAAATAGGATTTATGCAAGTTGTAAACTTTGCTTTCTTGCTTTGGCTACCAGGATGCTCAGGACTAGGTTTTCTGGTACAGGTACCTATCTTCTTTTCTTTACAAACACTTTTTCCACCCAGAAAATACTTTTGTCTGTATCTTTTAGTGAAGCCACTTCAAATTCTTAAATAAAACATAGGAAAGATATAACAAACACATAAATCTATTATAATTTGTCTTATTTATAATTATTTGGAAATTTCTTTAATGACAGAACTATTCTCCCACCCACCCTAAACCAGGAGGATCATTTCTCCAATGCAGTACTGTTTCAAGATCCATTCTTTTTTTTTTTTTAATTTTATTTATTTATTTTGAGAGACAGAGAGAGTGAGCAGGCTAGGGGCAGAAAAAGAGGGAGAGAGGATCTTAAGCAGGCTTCTCACTGTCAGTGCAGAGACAAATGTGGGGCTCCAACTCATGAACCGTGAGATCATGACCTGAGCCAAAACCAAGAGTCAGATGCTTAACTGACTCAGCCACCCAGGCACCCCTCAAGACCCGTTCTTAAGTGTGGTGGTTGGGATTTTACAGACCTTAATTATTTTAGGTAGAAGAAAAGAGTGTCTCCTGGGCTAAATGCTGATTGGAACAATCTTTGCCCTAACCCAAAGCCCTTTCCTTGTAGGCTGATTTCTACTTGTCCTGAAAGAACAGGTGTCTTCCTGCAGCTCTGAGGCTCAGCCTGCTGGACTGTACCTTTGTTGTGTAAAACTCCTTCATGGTCTGGACCTGTGTATTAAACTGTTATATAACTTTGCAACTTTTTCCTGATTAAGGGTAATGATTTTTTTGTCTTAATTACATTCATTCATCTAGGCATCATTACTGAGCGTGTTCCCAGTATGTATCAGGCATTATGAGACAGCAGAAATGTATTAGCTAAGGGGCGCCTGGGTGGCTCAGTTGGTCAAGCATGCAACTTCGGCTCAGGTCATGATCTTGCCATCCGTGAGTTTGAGCCCTGCATTGGGTTCTGTGCTGACAGCTCAGAGTCTGGAGCCTGCTTCTGATTCTGTGTCTCCCTCTCTCTGCTCCTCCCCCATTCATGCTCTGTTTCTCTCTCTCTCAAAAATAAATAAACTTAAAAAAAATAGAAATGTATTAGCTGAGGCCACCCTGACATTTTTGAACTGACCAGGTATTAGTTGTAAAGTGTCTGCAGTCTGAAGAATGAGACAAACGTGAAGTACAATGATCCTTTCCAGTCATGAGGTTGACGTTCCTCCTAAACAAAAACTCAACAAATACAAAAACTTCTCTGTTATAGTATGTTCTATCATAACACATTATAGGAACAATAGAGTTGGGGATCCAGATAGAATCTACAAAAACCATGGATATTAATGGAATCTATGGAAATGAAACTCATGAAAATAAAAAAGCACACAAAGTAAAAAGAATATTGTTATGAAAAATTCTTCAGGGGTGTCTGGGTGGCTCAGTTGGTTAAGGGTCCGATTTTTGGTTTCTGCTCAGGTCATGATCTCACGGTTCATGAGTTCAAGCCCCAATCTGGCTCTGCGCTGATAGTGTGGAGCCTGCTTGGGATTCTCTCTTTCTCCCCTCTCTCTCTGCCCCTCCCACTCTCTCTGTCTCCCAAAATAAATATATAAACTTAAAAAACATTCTTCAAAGCTTGGAAATCAGGCATGTCTTTTGGTGACATATAGGAGCACTGTCTAACAAGGCTACTTACAGATGATTAGTTTTCTTGGGGATGTGCCTTTGCTTGACTTTGTTATTTACTGTTAATTAAGGCTCAGGACTCTGTGAAGTTACATGTTAGCTTGTAGATCTCATGTGGCAGAGGTGCAAATAATTTCTGTCCAGTAGCAATGATAACCCTAAATGTTATGGTTTTTACTGTCCTGTGAATCATTAAATCCATTTTGTATCTAACCTTGCAATCTAATTCTAACACTTCTTTTTCAATGCCTATAAATACCCCATTCCTCAAAATGCTCTCTGGACTGGATTTACCTTCTTACCGCCTCCCTCATTAATGAGTTAATAAATCTTTGACAGGTGTTCATTTTATATTTGTATGAGAGTCTTATTTTCAACTAGGAAACATTATACTTAACACTATGTATAGCATTTTGCACATCTTACATTATCATTAGTGCAAAGTCAATTTCCATTCACCATCCTTGCTTAAGAGAAATCTTTCAGAATCTCTCTTCCTCTGCAGTTTCAATGAGACATATGGAAAGTTGTTTGCTTTGTTGTAGGTGGATTGAGGGGCCCAATCATCCTGTGTCTGATCTTCCATCTGACGGTTCAACAAGTTTGCCTTTTTATATTTTTAACTTCTGATTCCATCATGAGGTACCGCCATGGTCTGTCTGCTGTGCAAGGATGCTTGATGTGGAGACACTACTGGGGAGTCTTCATTGAATCCACTCAGTTCATTATAGCAGAGACTTTCTCTGCCATTCTTCCCAGTGTCTCTGTCCATAATAATGCCATGCCAGGGCTTGTAAGGAGATAGCAGGACACTATCATCAAGGGCTTCTATGTCTCATGTTTGATATAGCTCTGTGTCTGTCCTTCCAACTGTAATAATTAGTTAACTAATTCAACAAACATTTATTGTGAGCCTGAAAAAAATTTTTCACAACTGTAGAACAATAGCAATGTTGGGCCTGGGTGGCTCAGTCAGTTAAGCCTCTGACTCTTGATTTTGGCTCAGGTCATGATCTCATGGTCTGTGAGTTTGAGCCGCATGTCAGGCTCCATGCTGACAGCATGGAACCTGCTTGGAATGTTCTCTTTCCCTCTCTTTCTGCCCTGCTTGCGTGCTCTCTCTCTCAAAAGAAATAAATAAACTTAAAAAAAGTTGTTCAAAAAAAAAAGAACAACAGAAGTAAACATTTGTTGAATGCCTACTATGTGCCAGGCAAGGTTCTACGGACTTTAAGTTATTAACTACGATAAATGAGATCCCAATACATGAAACCATATACAGCTATACAGCTTAATAGGGTTAAGAACTAAGACTAATTAGGATGACTTTACTATCCAGAAAATTTGTCTAGAAAGATGAATTTATGAATACAGTAGTCCTCCCTTATTCACGGTTTCACTTTCTGTTGTTTCAATTCAGAAGCAGATGATCTTCTTTCTAACTTATATTTGGAAAGTTAATGGTAGCTTTACGCTAAAGTCACGATGCCTGTGTCATGCACCTCACTTCATCTCATGTAGGCATTTTATCATTTCCTGTCATCACAGGAAGGAGAAAAGGGCGGATACAGTATGATAAGGTATTTTGAGAGAGAGACCACATTCACAGAACTTTTATTACAGTAGATTTGTTATAATTGTTCTGTGTTATTATCAGTTACTATTGTTAATGTCTTACTGTGCCTAATTTATAAATTAAACTTTGTCATAGGTATGCATGTAGAGGGAAAACATAGTATATATAGGGTTCAGTACTATCCACAGTTTCAGGCATCCACATGGGGTCTTGGAATGTATCCCCTGTGTATAAGGGGAAACTCCTATACCTTTATTATTTCAGGAACTTGTAGGAATCCATTTTTACCATCCCTCCCCTGAATAATAGGCTACTAAACTAGGTCTCATCAGGGTAATAATACCTTTATAGAATAATACTTGACTAGTTTATCAAATACTGTCTACGTTTTAAAGCTCTTTTCAAAACCTTCGTCCACTGAGCCCACCAACCCTAAACTCTTCTATCAAACTTTACTCATGCCAATCAGGATACCTGCATTAAAATACTTGTCTTAAGGGGCGCCTGGGTGGCGCAGTCGGTTAAGCGTCCGACTTCAGCCAGGTCACGATCTCGCGGTCCGTGAGTTCGAGCCCCGTGTCAGGCTCTGGGCTGATGGCTCAGAGCCTGGAGCCTGTTTCCGATTCTGTGTCTCCCTCTCTGTCTGCCCCTCCCCCGTTCATGCTCTGTCTCTCTCTGTCCCCCAAAAAATAAATAAACGTTGAAAAAAAAATGTTTTAAAATACTTGTCTTAAAGGGAACTCCCAAATTTTAAAAACCCTTCTGAGATGCTAGTAAGGCTTGTCAAGGCATTGGATTCCTTTGGTGCAGTGAGCAAGAAACTTGGCTTTGTTTGATCAACAGCTCATTTGAAGTCATGGTCTTTTCAGGGAGTCAGTGATTAACACCTGCCTTCCTGGAAGTTACATTCTAGTGATGGAGGCAGACTTTAAACAAGCACATAATATAATTTAAGGTAGAGGTAGGTGCAATGCACAAAAGTGAAACAGGGGAAGAGAATAGAGAAAGTTAGGAGGCAAGGGCTACTTTAAGAGGGCTTCTTTGAGGACATGAAATTTGAGCAGAGACCTAAGAAAAGTGAGAAGATCTGGGGAAAGAATGTTTTAGCTGAAAGGAACAGAAGGTAGAAAAGTCCTGAGGTAGGAATGACTGCGGTATGTTCAACAGCAAGATGGTGGGGGGCGGGGGGGGCAGGGAAGGGAGGCGGCACCTAAGTGCCTCAGTCCGTTACATGTCTGACTCCTGACTTCAGCTCAGGTCATGATCTCATGGTCATGGGATCAAGCTCTGTGTCGGGCTCTGTGCTGAGCATGGAGCCTCCTTGGAATTTTTCTCTCCCATTGCCCCTCTCCCTGCTTGCTCTCTGTCTCTAAAATAATAATAATAATAATAATAATAATAATAATAATAAAATAGCAAGATGGCAGGAGACTGATGAGGTGAAGAACTGGGGAAGCATTAGTTTGGAGACATAAAAGAGAATCATGGTAAGGTGGTTGGATTTTTTTCTAAATACGAAGAGGAAGACTTGAGAGGCATGTAAGTAAGGAGTGACATAATATGATTCAGATTTTTAATTCATTACTCTGGCAGTTCTGTGGAGACTGGACTGTGGGGGAATGAGTGGATTTGGGGTGAAGATTAGGAGGCTATCTTGGAAGTCCAAGTGAACAATGATGTAGTCTAATTTGAGTGCTCTCAGTGGAAATGCTGGTTGGATTTGGGATATATTTTGAACTCACAACTTAGTTTGGAGAATGGTCTTTTGGCTTGAACACTCTGGTCAATGATGGTGCCATAATGAGACCAGAAGGAGAAGGAAGAGGAAGGAAAACCAAGAACTCTGATTTGGATTAAACTCATGATGAGAGGGATAGACATAGGGAGTGACTTAAGGCCAGAATGGCATTATATAAGTTCACTCCCTTTATCTTTGGTGGCTTGATGGCAAAAACCTGCTTTTAGGTTCTACCTCCTTCCTTCCTTCTCCTTCCATCCCCCAATATTCTCTTTTTCTAATCATTCCTAGTAGGAATGACTTAGAATTTACATATGCTCAAGTCAAAATGAATACACAAGTTAATCTACATATTCTAGAGTTTCACCTAAGGGAAATTTATAGTGGGGAGAAGGATTATTTAATTAGCAATATATTGTGAAAAGGGCTATAGTACAATTTTTTTTAAACAGTTACAATTTTGGATCCACTAGTGGGTTGTGAAATCAGCTTAGTAGGAGGTGAAATCAATTTAGTGGGTCACAAACAGCATTTGAAAAAATGAAATAGAATAGAGAATAAAAGAGTGCATCACACTTAATAAGGGTGAGTATTATGTGAAATTTTTGTTTCATACACACAATATGTATATACTGGGCCACAGTGTAAAATGAATTTTTTACAGTGAATTGTAAAAGACTGAAAGTCACATCTGTAGGAGAGGTGTGTTGCAATTAGTTTTCAGATGGATAGCAGCAATTTCAAAGTATAATGTTATATTACAGTTAGGGCCAAGCCACATAAGTGTGGTGCTTTAATTTTTCTTATTTATAAAATAAGGATAATATTTTCTCCCTATATATTAATCTGGATCCCACTAGTGGCAAGTAAGAGAAACTCAGGTCAAAATAGCTTACATAAAAGAAAACTGGCTTTATTGGAAGAATTCTGGGTCAGGTCATGGAGTCTGAAGCAAGAGCCTGAGGAAGAAATGGGCAGCTTTGGAGTCTGGGACTGGACCAGGGGACTCAGTTCTGTTAGGACCCTCTCTCTGTCTCTGTGCAGCTTGTCTTTGCTTGGTTTCATTCTTTCCTGTGGCAGACAGCTGTCTTCACATGGCAAGAAATTATAATTATCATTAGCCTTGGGTTTATATTGTTCTAGTTCCAAAGTCTAAGAGACAAGAGGCCTCTTTTGTTAGCATCAATTAGATAGTCTCAAGGAAAGGCTCTGATTGGTCTATTTCTGGTCACATGCCCATCCCTGAACAATCACCCCGAGGAGGGGTATGGCTTAGATTGGCCAGGCTGGGTTTTGTGTATAAATGGTGTGTGTGTGTGTGTGTGTGTGTGTGTGCCCACACATGAGTGCTTATGCACACACACATGCACATGCTTTTAGAAGTTGAGGAAATGTATGTTAGGAAGACAAGAATTACTACATTTTTTATATGCCACCAGAATGTTCTGAGAATTAGTAAAATATAGTTCATGAGAGGTTCTGAACTTGTAATTTACCTTGAGGAATAACTTAAATGTCTTCACAGTAAACTAGCATCTGTGGAACAAATTCTCGGGCTCATAAAAAGAGCAAGACATGATTAATTCTACAGGAGGTGCCTTACAGGCCACCCCACCCTCTGCTAGATGTGCAGAATGCCTTCCTAAGGTCCTCTGTGCATCAATCCTAGCTCAGTTGGGTCTGTGCAGAGTTTTGTGATTTATTAAGCAAGTTGGTTAGGGCCAAATCTACATAGGGAAGATGCAGAAACACTCTGGAACCCTAAAATTCTTCAAAAGATCATGAAATCTAAACTTTGCTCTTTCTAAGATTCCAAATACCTCATGTTTAAAATAAGCTTCATACTTAGGAAATGATGATATCTGGTAATGGTGAGGAAAAATATTTGCTAATGAAAATCTAAATGAGGGATGATGAAGCTAAACACCATTAGATTTGATTAGTTTCTCTACATGATTGGTTGAGGGCTATCCTATCTGCAGAAAAAAAGTTTCTTTGTGCCAGCCATTCTTTTCTTAGAAATATCACCTCACTGAGAATAAATCATTTAAATATCTTATGCTGCTCCAGAGAATGTCCTGGCTACCCAAACATTTTCTTGTCAATCTTCTGTAATAGGTTCTGTCACACTGGGCCCTCCTGGGAATGAAACAGGTTTACTTTAAAATTTTATGAGATCAACTCCTTTATATCCAATGGCTGGTCATAGAATGGGATTATTAATACAGAATAAGTAACAGGCAACTGAATTAGAGGACTGTAATTCTATTGAGAGGCTCTAGATTTTTAAATTAATTTAATGCTTATGAAAGCTATAAGACTGACAGGGCAGGAGAATGAAGTGGGTTTTTTTCCCCACTGATGAGTAGGTACAGCTGTATCACAGACTATGACCGAAACTTTTGGCAAGCCATGTTGAGGTGGTCTTTGTGGGGACAGCTACATCTGTCTTTGTCTGACCTCTTTTTTCAGAATGAGAGATGGTGGCAGGGCTTCATGGTCAAAGAAATCTGAGTAGGATTCCCAGCTCTTTCTCTTGCTTGCAGTGTGATTTAGGTAGAGTTGCCAGGTAAAATACAGGATACCAATTAAATTTCAATTTAAGATAAATTCTCGGATTTTTTACTAAAAGTTATTCCTAAATATTACACGGGACATCCTTATACTAAAAAGCCTTATTTGTTGTGTTTCTGATATTCAAATTTAGTTGGGCATCCTATATTTTTATTTGCTACATCTGGCAACTTTACATTTAGGGAAAGTCACTTAAACTTTCTTTGTCTTAGTTTCCTCATCTCTAAAGTGGAACTAATAACACTTGTCTTGCAGAGATGCTGAAGGCTTAGATGATATAACGTATTTGACAAATGTTTATTGACTGCCTGCTCTGTGTGGTGAACAAAGCCAATAAGAATCTGTGCTCATGAGGTTTATATGCTATCGTGGGCGGAGAGACAATAAAGAACATACCTGTTGTGTCAAAGGTTGCTATGTGCCATGGAGAAAAAAACAGCAGGGAAGGGGTAGAGATTGGTGGTGGGGAGTTGGAATTTTAAGTAGGTTGGTTAGGGAAGGCTTCACAGAGAAGGGAATATTTGACTAAAGGCTGGAAGGAAGTAAGGAAGGGAGCCAGCCCTGAGGGTGGCTTGGAGGAAGCTCATCCCAGGCAGAGAGACCAACAAGGATAACAGTCCTGAGGCAGGAGGTGTCTGGCATGTTGGAGAAACAGTGGGAAAGCCAGTGGGGGGGGGGGGGAAGAGGAGTGAGCCAGGAAGAGAGGAGAAGGATATTATGTGTAAAATGTCTGACATGTGCTTGGTGCTCCTTGTTCCTTCTATAGACTGGTATGGACTCTGATGAATGCTAGTCAATGACCAAAGAGTCTTCTGGAGGGCCATAGTCTTCCAAAGCCTGCTGGTCTTAGGGCCTCAGTTTCCTCTGTCACAAAGTGGGGATGAAAATAATATGATGGCTTCCCTTACAAAGTTGTTAAAGGGATCATCAGAGTTAAGACATACACAAAGTTTTGGGAACCATAAAGTGTCACACACAGGTAGTATTATGTTTCAAAATAGCACAAGAGCCTGTTAGCTCTTCCTAGCTTCCTTTCCACTAGGGAGGAGGCAGAATTTGGTAATTTATATGAATAAACATAAAGAAATTAATATAACATGTAAATATGTTTTTCTGCCTTCAGCTGGTTAGTTCAAAGCTCTCAACTGATGAATCTAAGGCTATGGGTTTTGGCTGCAGGTGATAGCCAATTACCTTTACTCTGTTCCAAATGGTAAGGTATAGAGTAAGCCCCACTTTCCAGAAACTTAGGTGTGTTAGCCCATATGTCACAAAGGGGCCTTGCTGTGAGCTTCAGAGACATATTAGGAGCATGGAGATAACGCTGGGGGTGGGCAGGTAAGACATAGTGGAAAAGGCCCCGGGAGCCAGTGGGCTTGGTAGAATCCTAGGTCAGCAATAATTAGGTGAGAACAGAAACTCTAGGACCAGAGTTCTTGGTCAAGTCTTGAAGGAGCAGTTTGGTACTGAAGATAATTTGTGACAAGGAGCTCAGGAGCTCAGGCAAGGACAGGAGGCAATAGGGTGGAAAGCCTGCATCTCAGATGAAGGGTACCGCTTGCTAAAAATATGGGTGTAGTAATGGGATGGAGTTTTTTGTTTGTTTGTTTGTTTGTTCGTTTGTACGTATGGTTGGAAACCACCTCTGTTGAAATCGTTTGTATAGTTAAAATGGGAATGGTAGGCTCCTCTGAGTCGCAGACTAGGGGATGGGGCTTCAGAATCTTAAAATAGAAATGACCCTGGTGATTCCGATGGAGAGAGGGTCTGAGACCTCTCAGTGGAGGTAAGTATGTTCACCTGCTTTGGTTAGGTTTGAAGGAGAGAGGGTTGTTTTTATTTTTGTTCTTAAAGATTTTATTTTTTAAAATGTAATCTCTACCCACAATGTGGGGCTTCAACTCACAACATGGAGATCAAGATTCCCATGCTCCAACGACTGAGCCAGGCAGGCACCCCAAGAGGATTGTTTTTAACACTAAACTGAGCTATCCCTATTGAATTTTGTGTTTTTATGCCAATTACTGTCTTATGTCTCTGTGTCTCTGTGTCTTATGTCTCTTTTTTTTTTCTCCATGGGTATTAATCTTGACTTCTGTAACTAAATTAAAGTTATCTAATGATCAGGAACCATGTCTTTCACTTCTTTGTGGCCTGAGTAGTACCCAATTTAGTGCTGGGCATGTAGAATTTCAATAACTACCTTCTGACTTTAAGAATTAATTAAACGGCCATCCTTGCTTCCACTTTACCTGTGAACAACATTTTTGCAAATGTGCTGATGGTCTTAGAGAACTAGTGTGATAAGATGTGGATGCATCTGCATAAAACTTTTCTCATTATTTGTAAAATGGCTCATTGCAATGGTTCCTTAGCTTGGATGCAAAATAGCGTGTTTAAAAATCCTGATCCCAGGCCATAACCAAGACCAATTAATTAAGAATCTCTGGGCGTGGGACTCAGCCATTACTAGAGAGGGAAGAGGAAGCGTTACCAGAAGCTGGGGGTCTGGAGGAGGAAATTCATAGGGCAAGTGATTAAGTCTTAGAAGGGAGTTTTGAGGGCCTGGTGCTCAGACCTCTGTGGGAGGCATGGCTGGATGGTCTCTGAGCTCTGGTGGGGGCGCAGCCAGCCATGCAGGTGGGAAGGCTTGGTTGGTACTCAGGCAGACAAAAGAGCAAGACCAGCTGGTACGCATTATGAGGGTGGGAGGGGGACCGCCAGGCTACTAGTGTTGCCGAGAGGTTGTCATGCGGCTGATGCCATGAGTGCTGAAGAATTAGGTTGGAGCCATAGCTGTCTTCCGCTCTGGAGTGATGCAGACGGCAGCTGGAAGCACGAGGGTTAAGTCTCCCTTCCTCTTTTCTTACAGTCTGTAAATTGGTAGGCCACTTGGCAAGGGAGTTTGGAAATGTAGTGTGTAGGCTACTAGACCAATTTCATGGTGCGCCATAGGGAAGGATGAAAAATAGATTCGCTGCTGACAGAAAAATAAGTGATAAAGCTAGGACTGGACCCCAGATAGTCTTGCTTCAGAGTCCATGCGAACCACCACACTTTGCTGAAGAGGCTGGCTCATCTTTCCTCCCCCGTGGGCAGTACTGACCTGGTCCTCTTTTCAGAAGCTGAGAAAGAGAGTGGGGGAGGGAGGGAAACTAGTACCTTGTTCCTTCGCTGGGTGTCTGCTGAACCTCTGGGTCTGCTGATCCGCCCCAGTGCCAGCTAAATAGGGGAAAAGCACAGAGGAGAGTTAGTATAGTTGCTCTGGCAAGAAGAAAGGGGAACAAGTTGCCTCCCTGATTTCCCCATTCGCTAGTGATACCGAAGATGGACCATCATGCCTCAAAGCTCTAGAATTGAAAAGTTGGAGGATGGATGAGATTAGGGACTGCTGGATTTTTGGAGACCTCTCCAGTGTGGGCCAAATGCACTCACACATTAGACAGCAGCTGCTGGGACTCAGTGATGTATATGGCTGCATTTCTCAAGGAACCACCAAAGCAGGGGGAGTGGTAAGGATGGATTCTCCCCTTGTGGGGCCAGTGGAGACCTCTAACTGCCTCATGAGGGGTACGGACTATGAGACGGATCAGGCACCTAAATCAGGAACAGCCCCAGGAAAGGGGGGTGTTCATGTAAGGGCGCAGTGCTTTTGCTCAACAAAAAAGGCAGCCACTTTGCCAGTGAAGTCACATTAGGAAATAACCCTTTTCTCTTCCTCCTTCCTGTGGAACACAAAACAATAAGCACAGGGAAGAAGGAGGGACGAGAAAGAGAGAGCAGATAATCTCCCCTACCCACACCACAGAGACACAGTGCTACTGCCCAGGGCATGGGGGGACCTGGATTGAATACAAGCTCTTAAACACTAAGGATTACTTCTTGTAACCCATACGGGACCATTTTATAACTGAAAGTGGCTGAAAAGTTATGGAATCAGGCTGAGGTATCACACAGGATGATCACTCATCTGTAGAAAAACTGGGTGGGTTGGCAGAACAAAGTTGGTAGCAGCTAGTAGAAAAGCAAAATAACTCCAGGTTTATACCTTGACAAGTTGAGACTCCTCAGTCCAACCAGCTAGAGTTTATAATCCTTGTACAACCAGTGTCCCATATGGCTCAGTCTGGAAGCTGCATCTTGTTCAAAAATCCTATTTTCAAAGCCAAAAGTAATTAAAAAGGAATTCTCTTCTCTGTTTGGATTTTGGAAATCTGTGATAGGATTGAAATACAAACCTTACAGCAACTCCTTTCCCTTCAATCAACTCTCAACGTTGCAATCACTCCAGTGCCTCTCTTGTCAAGTTCCTTAAAAATTCCTCTATGTCCAACATGTGCTAGAACTTCTCTCCTGTTGTCTCCTGTCTCCCGTGTCCTCAGCACTTTCATATCTAAATTGTCTTTAGCCATTTTTTGCCCTCCCCCTTCTCTTGTATTTTCTTCTTGCTCTTCTTGTCTTCTCCCCATCCTCTTTAATTCTGCCTCAGAAAAGCCCAAATTACCAGTTAGGGGAAGATGGCTTTCTGGAGGGCATTGCAGAGATGCTGGGGCAGAACACAAGGAGGGAATAACAGAAGTGGGGGGATGTTGTCTGTCTGGAAGGGGGTGCTCTTGGCATGGGGGCAGGGACAGCCACAAATCCTCAGGCATTGCTAATTCTTGTTGAGTGCACTTGAAAATAATCTAAGATTTTATGGCACTTACAGCTCCCAAAATATTTTTACGTATCTTATCTCAGTTGGTCTTCAAAGCCCTGAGAATGAGTATTATGCCCATTCTACGGGTGAGGAAACTAGGCTCGGGAAGGCTAATGGCCTTGAGCAAATTAGTAGGACAGGACCTCAGGATTCGACCCATGACTCCTGGCTTTGTCCAGTGCTGCTTCTCTTCTGCCACCTGTCTCTCCAATGTGTACTTTATTCTCTCCATCTGCTGTCCCCTCAGATGATGTTCTTCCCTCTTATCTTACCCTTATCTCTCTCCCCTACTACTTTGGGCCCACTGGCAATTTCCTTGAAAGCACATGGTTCTTATTGACCAAGAAGCAACAAAGACTGAGAAGTTTCAGTGTTGTTGTTGTTTTTGTTTTGTTTTTTGTTTTGTTTTGTTTTGTTTTGTTTTGTTTTTAATGACAGAAGGAGAAGACTTTTAGAGATATTTCATCATATACATTCCTCCTCAGAATGGCATGGATGTATGTATGGCTTGGATGTTAACATCATGACTCTCATAAAACATGTGGCTGGGAAGTAAAGAAACAGACTGTTTCAGCAAATAGCAGCAAAAGCATCCAAATGCTGAGAGTGCTGTCATTGTCCAGAAAGATCTGAATGTTTGTTTTAAAATGTTTCTAGGATGTATTTTATAACCACATAACACAATCCATTTAATTTTTTCTTTTTTCTTTTTTTTTTTTTTTTTTTTTAACTTATGCCCCCTTTAGCCCCAGACAGAGTTACTTGGCTTAATCCATTGTCTTGTTCACAAGTCTTTTGTCTGCTTCAGGGAGTAAAGTCTACTCCCAGAGGACAAATATTTGGTATGATCAAATATAAAATCTTTCTATCTGTCCATCATGTCTATCTCTGTTAAAATAATGAAAAGCATACTAGGGTGACTAGATGTGCAGATTTAGGGATGTGACTTTGTAGTCATCTGACATTCAGCATTACTAACACAGGACCAAGCTGAAAGATGTTCTATGATATTGGGCAAGTGACTGGTTACTGACTCTTGGGTGGGTGGGAGGTGGGGGTCAGGGGAGCAGTTGTTGTAAACTCCCAGAAGCTTCCAGCTTTAACATGTGAGGTGAAACAGCTCCATTATGGGAAGGGTAGTCCTGGAGACAGTGACAGTTATAACTGGCCACCTGGGAGAGAGAATTCAGAAGCTGGGGATGGGCACACAGATGCCATGAAGGGGGCCTGAGGGGATATGGGCCAAGCACTGACATGATCAAATTGGTCATACATTGATAACATTGGCCACTAAGGCAGGTGACAAAACTGGTTTGACCATTTTCACTGAAAAGATGTTACCTGACATTGCTGAGTACTGATTGGGCAATGCCATTTTATGGGGAAGTAAACATTCTCGAAGAGATTATTATTTAACCAACTTAAAATGAAATAGAATTGAAATTTAATTCCTTTTCCTTCTGAGTACTGCTCTCATGTGATTATTCTGAACGCTCAAAAGAGGCAGAAGAAAAAAAATTCATTTGTAGGAATCAGTTCAGGACTTTGTTGGGCCAACCTTTCCTCAGCATGGCTGCTTTGATTTGGTTACCAGGTTAATTCCTGGGTTTGACCAACTGTGCTTGTTCCCTTCTTTGTTGTGAAACCAGGTCTGGTATTTCGTTCTGTTCTCTTCCAGGAAGGATAAGATAAGAGGATTGGGGGAGAGAAGAGGGTGTGCTTCTGAGGTGACCCCAGACTTTCTGAAGATTGCATTAACTCTGGTGCAGTAGACCTAGAAGTCAGGGAAACCCTCAAGAAAACTGAGGCCCCCATTGACTTTTTGCCAGTTTTGTTAGGTTTAAATTTTTTTTAAGTTTATTTATGTATTTTGAGAGAGAGAGAGAGAACACAAACGGGGGAGGAACAGAGAGAGAGGGAGAGAGAGAGAATCCCAAGCAGGCTCTGCACTGTCAGCACAGAGCCCAACTCAGGCTCGAACTCACGAACCATGAGATCATGACCTGAGCTGAAATCAAGTCAGATGCTTAACCTACTGAGCTACCCAGATGCCCCCGGTTTTGTTAGGTTTAAATCAAATATTTTATTTTTTGTGAAACCTGCTTAAAAATCATCCCAATTTTATATTGTCTCAGACTAAGCGTGTATCAATAATACATATAATCTCAGTGAAGGCACAGTGGGTGTGTTTGTAGTTTTCTGTGGCTGCTGTAGCAAATTACCACCAATGGTGGCCTAAGATAAAAGAAATATATTCTTTCACAGTTCTGTAGACCAGAAGATTGAAATCAAGGTGTTAGCTGGCCTGCACTCTCTCCTAAGGCTCTTGTGGAGAATCCTTCCTGCCACTTCCAGCTTCTAGAGGCTCCGGGTGTTACCCTGGCTTGTGGCTGAGTGACTCCAATCTCTGCCTCTCTTCACATGGCCTTCTCCTCTTCCTCTCTGTGTGTCTCCTCTCTGTATGTCTCTTATAAGGACACCTGTCATTGTATTCAGGACTCATCCAAATAATCCAAATGGTCTCGTCTCAAGGTCTTTAATTTAATTGCATCTGCAAGGATTTTTTTTTTTTTTTTTTTTTTTTTACAAATAAGGTTACATTCACAGGTTCTGGGGATCAGGATGTGGATGCATTATTTTGGAGGCTATCTTTCAGTCCACTCCAATGGGTTTGTTGACCTTACTATACTTTGTAAAATAGCTGAACGTTGGCATCTAAGATTTGTTGTAATTATGAGCTGAGCTTTATTGAGCATCTTTTCTATGCCTACATGATACACAGTCTTTGAGTTTATTGTTTTGTAATAATCCATTATGACAACTCTATGAGGTAACTCCTATTGTTATTTCCATTGCACAGATCAGAGGCTGAGGTTTGGAGAGATTAACCAACTTCTCCAGGGCCACAAAGCTTCTGTGATGGAGAGGGGTGGGCCAGGATTAAGTCTAAGTCAACCTGCTTTGAGTTTGGGCCCTTAACCATTATGTTGTAGAAGAAATAAATAAATACACCTCACGTGTCTTAAAAGTTTTGATTCAAAAACAAATATATATATATATATATATATATATATATATATATATATATATACAAAATTTTTTTCCTCCTCAAATTCTTAAAAATTGCTGGTAAGCAAGTAATGTTAACACACATGCATTTCCTAATTACCCATGTGCGTATCTCCATCTCAAATCCAAGGCATATAGCAAAATCTGGTAAATGAGTTTATTCGAAAGTGAAACAAATATTAGGCCTTTGGGAAATAACCAGTGGTAAGGTATCTTTCTAAAATAATTCTAAAATTTGGGGAAAGGCAAAAAGCTAAGTTTTGCTAAGCAACCTTGAATTTCCCGGAATTCCCTCAATAAAGGCACTATTTCAGAGTCTGTGTGGTAGGAACACAGAACACGGCACACCTTCAATTGAGCAGTTCCTTGAAATCCTCAGTTGCGATTCTTTTGGCTTTCTTTACTTACCACAAGATCCAAGGATTTTGAATTAACTTTGGCAAATGAATTAACTACAGGCAAGAAGAACAATGCCCTCCGTGGCCTGTTATTGTGGAAATCATAGTTGATCATGACTCTCGAGAACAGTTTCCAGTCTGACTTGAGTCAAACTAGCTGGTGTAACTTTTTGAAAGTTACTTCATTTTTCTGAGCCTCAGTTTTCTTACTTAAAATGGGCCAGGATCATACTATTTCTTTTGTCTTTGATGGTTTGATAAAAGCTATGAACTCTCTTCTCAGAAAAATGCCCATACACAATTCTATACACAAAGATTCACATGCTTCCTGCAGCTCATTTATGAACCTCTAGTTGTCTGTGGACCTGAGTTATGAACTCTGTTGCAGACCATCTCTGAAGTCCCATCTAGCTCCAATGTGCTAGGATCCTTTTAATGACCGTATTATCGTAATCTATTAGAGAGGGAACTGTGTGTGACTTTATGAAACACAAATCCTTCAATAAACAGAGTGAGGGTAAGGCTGTGTGAGAGCTGACAGAAATGCACCTATTTGACTACAGAGAAAAAGGTACACATTAAAAAAATTAACGTTTATTCATTTTGAGAGAGAGAAAGAGAGCGAGAGAGAGCGAGAGAGAGAGAGAGAGAGCGCGAGCATGTGCACAGGAGGGGCAGAGAGAGAAGGAGACAGTGGATCCTAAGTGGGCCCTGCGCTAACAGCATAGAGAGCCCTACGTGGGGCTTGAACTCATGAACCATGAGATCGTGACTTGAGCTGAAGTCAGATGCTTAACCTACTGAGCCACCCAGGTACCCCTAAAAAGGTACTATTTTGAGTCTCCTCCTGGAATCTGAAGACCCTATGAAGGTCTTTCAATAGTCTGGCACGTATTGAAGGGTTTTGACTTTCGAAAGATTTTGACTTTTGAGTTTTCATAAAATTACATTTTCCATCTGATGCCAGGGAGGCAGTACTGCTTCTGTCACAGCCAGGATCCAAGTGAAATGGCTGCTGGCAGTTCCGAGGAGTCAGAAAAAGTTCATGTGGCAGAGGGATCATGCCCCGTGCACAAAGAAGCTGTGCTGTTCTTCCAGGGTGGGTTTGTGTGCGAGCTGGCACTCCAAGGATACTCAGTTGGCACAAGGGGAGATGCCCAGAGACAAGATTTCCATCACAGACATGAGCCGATTGTGAGAGCTTGTGTGTTAAAAGAATCACGATTTTTTTTTCCGAATTGGTTCTCCTGTGCAAGTCCTATTGCTTTGCTGTTTACATTTCCCCACATCCAAGTTGTCACAAAATTATTTAGTTTTGCAGGCTTTCGATCAGCCGAGGTTTGGTTGTTGGCCCTCTGACAGCCATGTAGCCCCTGTGCAGTGAGAATGTGATTCTGGAGGTGTTTGTCCTCGGTGTCCTGTTAGAGATAACTGACCACCAGCAGGTGCGGCCAGGTTAGCAGAGCGGGGCTCATGGGCTGATGTATTCTTGGGGCCTCATGAAGCTTGCTTGGCTTGTCAGCCTTGTTCGAGCGCCTGTGTGTGTGCTTGTATGTGTGTGTCCACACGCACAGGTATGGATGATATTCAGGACGAGAAAGACAAGGGAGAACCAAAAAGGACCAGGTCCCTTGGCTACAACCATGAGAACTGAGTGTCAAGCTCTATCTTCCGAGGGCCAAATCTAATCTTGCTGCATTGTTCCAAAACCCTGTCCGCTAGAACTTTCTGCAGTGTTGGCAGTGATCTTTATCTGCACTGTCCAATAAGGTAGCCACTGGCCATATGTGGCTATGAAGTGACTTCATATGTGGCTTGAAATGTGGCCATATGACGGAAGACTGAAAAATTTAAAGTAAATTAATTTAATTTAAATGTAAATAGCCACATAGGACCGGAGGCTGCTGTGCGGGACAGCACAACTCTGGATGGTCTCTCCTGATTTCATCTGTAAGGAATATGAGACACTGTGTCTTAAATCACTGTCATCCTTTTGATAGGCAAACCTAATGATCAGCTTAGAGCCAAAAAGAAAAAGAGCGTTATTAGCTGGTCTGTATAAATAAAGATGTGCTCCATTACTGCCTGCTCAGTAGCTTGGATTCTTAGTAATATTTGCACCTACCTATGTGCACATGTGTCTCACACACATCAGAGCAGTCTCCTAATGGGTGGCCCCTGTTTCTTACACATTCCTGCAATTTCTGCCTAGGTGGTACCTGGCAAACCCTCCTTTTCCTACCCTTAGAGTTTTTTGTTCTTATTCCATTCACTTCAAAATATCATTACCATTGCAAACAAGGAAAATGTGTTTATCAGAAACTGCAAACTCCTTTAGGGCCTCATAGGATTAATCACGGTTATAAAGTTTTATTAAACACAATTTTTGTTTAATGACAAGCTCCACCAGTCCTTCCCATTCCAAACCAATCCTGTCCTAAGGGTGAATTGCGCTTAGCAGATTGTTTTCAACAGACTCTTCAAGACAATCCCTATTACTTTGTCATGCACAGAGATATTTTTCTTCCTGGATAATTTGAACTTCCTTAAAAATCACATCTGTTTCATACTTTATTTATTTGTAATTTAAATCCTTAAATTGAATCTTTCATTACTAACATCTGGGCTTGAAATGCAGCCCACTTGAAAAAATACAAATTTTATTTTATTTGTAGTTACCCCCCTTCACTCGGTAGCACTGGTACAAACATTCTCTGGCCAGAGGCAAAACAGCCGGGTATCTTAAAGCTGTGATGCTGTACCACGTGTAATGTGGCTCACTTGATTGTCCCTGAAGTGACTGGCAATTTGCCCAGAATTAGACTGAATGCACGTAATAAGCTGTAGAATTTCCACAATATTGACAATTAGATATCTCTATACAGCAGCAGCTGTGTATTGTTGTCATGGTATGGTCCCCTCAAAGCACCTCCTAAAAAGAAAAAAAAAAAAACCTGGCAGAAGGTTGCAGGCAGCAGAAAGGTAATATACATTGTATGAAATATCTCAAATTCAGATTAATCGGGATGTTTCTATTAGTACAGTTTTCTGCAATGGAAATCATGGCTGAAACAGAATGCTTTGGAATAAGAGTTTATAACAGCACATCTGTATCGGGTAATTGCTATATTTTTAGCATGTTTCGGAAGAAGATACCTTTCCTCATTTCCATGCATTGTGAAAGGGAGGGAATTGTTATCTCTAGCACTCCTGGAGCATTTCAAGTCTTTGAGAGCGAGCGGTTCTGACCCCGTGGACATGTTGATATGCTTTTACCCTTCTGAAAAGGCTTTGGTCATTTAAAAATAACTTTCACTGTCCCCTGAATGGAAATTAGCCCCAAGAAATCATCTCGTTTATGGATAGTTTTGAGGAAAAAGAGCTCGGCTTCTAATTTGTCATTTTTGCACTGGTAATACGCAGGGAGCCATTTGATAAAACATGGACACATCTCTCCGTGTTTAACCATTTTTCGTAATATTTCCTCACCAGCCCATGTGTTCCATGATTATAGAAAAGAAAGGAGAACATGAAGGAATTGAACTGATAGTTTCTCACTATCTAGAAGCCACTGCCCACAGTCCTAGGATTTGAATATTATTTTAAACCACGCGTTTGAAGTTTGCATTCTGAATGGCTAATCTTTGATATTTTGCCCAGTGGATGTGGGGCAGGCTGTGGTCTGGAGCCAGACTCGGCAAACTTTGGGTTTTGTTGTTTGTCTCCTTGCAATAGAAATGAATGTTTTAAAAGAAAGCTGCTGTTTTTAGAAAAATACCATAAAACCTCAGGAACAATACGATGTCGTGTTTGCTATTGCAGATCTTAATTTATCAAGCTAATTACCAACAAAATGTAGCTAAATTGCTGATAGTCTTGAGACTGATTAATTCAGGAACAAGACATTGCTGAGCTCTTCAAAGGTTAGCAGTAGTGTTTGGGTAGCACAGTAGTGTAGGATTCTTTCTCACCTCAAATTATATTGTATCCTTCTTTTGGAAAGCTCCACATTATTAAGAATGCATTCAATTTTGGTTCAACACATACATTTATTTCCCCATTAATGCTAATTAGAGGAGAAAAGAGAAACCAAATTTCTTATTAGTGAAGGGAACTTACTTTGAAACTTGTAATTTCTCTGTTGCAATCCAGTTTAAAATTGCTGTGCAGTCTCTCTCTTTTAGAATTTATTTATATTTATACTTCTATTCCTCTCCCTTCCCTGGGTCCAGTCTTTGATGACCCCTCAATAATGATTGCCTTTTATATTTAAAAAGCATCACGAGATAGGTGGGAGCCCCCTTCCAGGAATCAGGAATTCTGAATTCTCTTGTTTGGGTTCTGCTCCTAACAAGCTTCAGTCTAGTTGTTTCTGCCTCTTGGGGCCTCAGTTCCCCCACATGTGAACAAAACATCAGCAGAACTCAATGATCTAGAAGATAACAGTTGATCATGACAACCAAGTAACAGGTGCCATGGGCCCTGGAGTCGGCTGGACTCGGGGGAAGGAGATTTCCTTCATCAGGCGTGGGAAAGGTGCTTTCTCGGCAGCCGTGCTCACCCACCTCCCGTCCAGGGCGCTTGCGCTGGACCGCAGCTGACTCAGTGCCTAATGAGGTCAGATCAGGATGTGGATCCCTGTGAACTGAACACAGGGCTGAGACGGCATGAAATGGCATCGCATGGGTCTTTCTGTTGCCAGCAGCATTACATCGAGTCCCTTTGGTGCCTAATGTACTCTAATAAAGGAGGTTAAAGAGCCAGTACATTAATTGACTCCAGTCCTAAGTCCCTTTTATAACCTGTGTTATCAGCATAAGTACAAGTGTGGTGTAGTAAGGAATATCATTATGAAACAAATTTCCTGAGAGAGGAATTAGCTGGCTCTGGTGGGCATCCCTCCTGTAATGAACACACTTCCCTGTTTATGAATACAGTTATAGATGTACTCTTAACAATTCTGTCGGGGGAAGAAAAGCTTCACTGGATGTCTCATGCCTAACGGAGCATTTTCTCCACTTGGTTCTGGAAGGGTTAATTTGCAGTTTACTATTGAATAACATAAAATGAGCTGTAAATAATGTAATGATATGTATTGTTAAGCTACATATACTATACCAGGTGCTAGTACACCCACTCCTCACTTAGATATAATCTGGGGCAGTCGACAAACACAGATGTATTTTAACAAAGGGAGAGAGAGAGAGATAAAGACAGAAAGAACAAGAAAAAAAAATTAAAACATATGTAAGGTAATTTAACCAAGATAGAGATCCAGGTAAAACTTGGCCTATTTTTTTTTCCCCCCTCAGAGTAGCTTCCCTGTACTGGGTGAAATACAACAGCGTTTTGGCTTGTTTTTGGAACACACACGAGCCAAACACGTGGGAAACACCTTGACAGGCCTTTTGTATAACTACAAGGAAACTGATAATCCTAAATAAATTACACGGGAAAAATATGAATCTTTGAATACTAGTAATTATAATGGTTATTTTTCACTTTTGTAGCACCTGCAAATGATGTATATATAACAAAGCTTCAAAAAGGCTCTAATTAACTTTTTATTTTTTTCCATTTACTGGCTTTAACCAGTTTGCATTAATTGGCAATTTATATCTATATATTTTTACCAAATATTTCTATTACTTTTGAGTGGCTGGAAATCACATATTATTGAATTTATTTTCACTGAGTTTGTTTTTAATTTTTGTCAGCCACTTGCTCTAAACTTCTCTTTGCCTGCCCTGCTCTATTAAGAGAATGTGAAGGGAAGTGGAAATTTCCAGGTTGGTCTTGTGGGCAGAAGAGACCCACACTCGCTTCTATGGTGGAGTGACATGACTTCTGACTAATAGCGCCAGTCAGAATTCCTAACTGCTTCTACCAAATGTGCAAGGGCTCTGTTTGGAAGACCTCCAGGCTCAGCTCTGCGACAGATTACTCTGGGCTGTTCATGGCACCAGATTAGTCCGACCGCCATGAAGATGATGCTTTGTTCTGCTTTTGGGCTTAGGGCAAGTCAGACCCAGATGAAGCAGAGCTCTGAGGGGGCCTTAAAATGGACACCAAATTAAAAACCTCCCAATTTGCAATCCTGATTATTCTGAAATTACCCAAATCCTGCCACTTTGGGTGGCAATGCCAGGGACAGAGAGAGTCTGAGATTGTCTGGGGGCTAAACCTGTGACCTGGGAAGGAGAAAATAGGCACTATTTACTTCAGGAAATCTGGAGGAAGGAAGAAACAACCCATACTTTTTAGTTTACTCCTTCTTTTCTTTCTTTCTTTCTTTCTTTCTTTCTTTCTTTCTTTCTTTCTTTCTTTCTTTCTTTCCTTCCTTCCTTCCTTCCTTCCTTCCTTCCTTCCTTCCTTCCTTCCTTCCTTCCTTCCTTCCTTCCTTCTGTTTTAAAGGAACATCTGGGTAGGTGCGTATATCATCTACATAGACATAGACATGAGTGGGAGGTTTTGATAAGTATTAAAAAATCAGTTAGCAGGTGAAAAGAAAGGCTACTGTGTAGGGGTTAGACTAGTTGTCTGGGAAGAGAGAATACTCAGGAAATCTGAAGTAGGAAGAAATCAGATCGGGGTGCCTATGTGTGTGTATTATACTATTTTTTTAAGGAACAAATATTTTTTAGCTGCTATTCACTTAGAAGTAGAAGCTTGTGGAAGGTCTTGGCTAGTGTCAAGTGCATCTCAGACCAGTGGTCTCTCTCTCTGGCTGAGCACAAGCCTAGGCCAGAGTGAATGCTGCCTGAAAGTAAGACGTGGGCCTCTCAGGAAGCAAATGCAAGATGGCTGCCGCGGCCATCTGCAGGACATCAAAGGCTGCTGCCTGATGGTGCTTGGGCTGCCAAAGCTTCTAAAGGGTTTGGCGCCTGGCTGGAAATCGGATGCAAACTGTCCATCTGCCGCATGGCACCGGCGACAGCTGATTCTTTTGCAGTCTGCAAGATGGACCCGGCCTAAGCCAATCGGCCCCCGTCCCTGATTGCACAAGGTTTGTCCGACCCGTTTCATTAGCCAGACACACAAGATACAGTATGTGGTTTTTCATTTTGCTCGGTACGTGACGCTATAAACACCAGGGCTGGGGACGAACTGAGAAACCAAAGGGGACACACTGCTGCTTCTGCGGAGAAAGCATATTGGCAATGTTCAAAGCATATTGGGGCATAACAGTAGCCTAAAAACCCCAATATGGATTAGGACAGCTGACCAGATGTCTTGACTGACATTTTTTAACAAGTTTCAAGGGTATCCCTATAGGACACAAATGCTAACTCTACATCTGTGTACTTCTTTTCTGTCCACCCCCTCCCAGCTTCAACAAAGTGTGTGATGCATGGGAACTCAGAATGTAGCTAACAGCTCCAGTGACAAAGAAAAGCTTTGACATGCTCAGAGTGTGGACTACCTACCCAGGAAATGCCTGAACTCCGTTGGGAGGGAATGACCACTGGCAGCTGAGGGAATAAATGAAAGCATGGCCCCAAAGTGGATGTGGACAGCTCTTCAGCAAGACACCCCTCTGAGGGCAGAGGAATATTTTTTGGAATTGGAGATGGTTTCCTTCACTATCCTCCGCAACAAGCTTTTATGGGCACACCAGCAATTCACTGTCACACGGTGAATTCAGTTTTGCTCCCGGCTAATCTGGTTGGGACTGCTGCAGTCGGAAAGTCAGGCAATATGCAATCATTCCATGGTGAGATGGAGGGTGGGCATAAAGAGAGAGTGTTTAGAATTTTAGGAAAGAGGAGCACATTTATAATACTAATTTTCTAAATTATAGGCTTGTGGGCATGGTGGGGGGATTAAATTGGATTTTAAAAGTTTGAAAATCCAAAGGAAAAGCTGTAGTTTTAATATTTGGGTTCTCAAGTGTTATGGTTAAATTCTGGACTCTGTGGTAATGGCATATTTAGCCAGAAATGATTCTTACTTAAGATTTCATTTGTTCTAAGAGATTGTTTTGTTTTGTTTTGTTTTGTTTTTGCTTTTTTGGATTTAAAATTGGCTAGAGGTTAATCCCAACCCACATTTCGAGCTCTTGGAGGTTATTGTGTGGATTAAATGCAGCACCTCCTTTTCTTTAAGAGCAAATTAAGCATATAACTTGCCACTGAGTGTCTTTGTCAGACTTCGTCTGAATATCAGGTTAGCTTTCTACCTGCATTCATTTGATCAGAGCAGAATGTAACATTGAAATGGCAAATTAACCGTGGCTGATGGTCAGGACGTGCAGGTTTCCTTGCTCAAAGTTTTCTTCTCCTTAATAATCAGCATTTAAGTGCATTGGAAATAAATTTTTCACATCCAACTAAAATGTGTGTGATAACAAAGCTAGGCTCCTCTTAGAGCATCATGGACTCATGGTAGAGTTGGAATGGAAATTTGAGACTATCTTGGCCATGATTCATTTTATATCTATGAGGAGGTTTGATGAAGGAAGAGATGAAGTGATGTGTTCAACGAAACACAGTCTGAGTCCTGTGTGTATGTGTTTCCCTCTATCCTTGAACTAGGTTAACCCAATAACTAGACTTGCTCTTCTTAGCAGAGTAAGACATAACTACATACCTGGATCATGTTTTCTTTGGTTAAAAAAAGAAGAAGGGAAGGATAATGCTTTTAAATGTTAATTTATTTATTTTGAGCACAGGTGTGCACAAGAGCACGAGCACACGAGTAGGGGAGGGGCAGAGAAAGAGAGGGAGAGAGAGAGAAGCCCAAGTAGGCTCCACATTGTCAGCCCAGAGCCCACTGTGGGGCTCCAACCCACGAACTGTGAGATCATGGTCTGAGTCGAGATCAAGAGTCTGACGCTTAACCAACTGAGCCACCCAGGTGCCCCAGGATAATGCTTGTAGATGAAGTTAGAGACTTTACAGTTACAAACTCCAAAACCTTGCTTTGATGAGGAAGAACTATGGAATGAATGAAAAGATTTCCTCAATTCAAAATCATCCATCTGCTGTTTGCAAGGCTATTTCAGAGACCATTTTGCCTGGAGGTGGGGGAGCACTGAGATTTGCCCACTGCAGTTGTGAGCTGGCACAGCTATAGAAGGCTCAACCAGAGCTCCCGGTCATGATCCTCTGCAGGCAGAAGCCAGGAGGCAGACCAGTCCCATAAAGAATGCAAGCCTGTCTCCCCTGTACCAGAGTCCTTCGGTCAGAACCCATGTTGCTGACGGCAGCCCGGGGTTCCCACATAGACGATAAAGGTTTAAGTGGTGGATGCATAACTGCACTATTTCATCGTCAGAGTTGGCACAGGCAATTCTGTTCCACAGATAGTTAAAAATAATGCCAGGTGCGGCATAAATAAAAGTTCCTAACAGACACTATGCCATTAGACTTGCTTTTGTAAATGAAAGTCTTCCTTTGTTCCCGACTTCTTGCTGAAACAACTTTTATGTGGGCCGATGAAAGGAGAAAGCTCCCAGACTCAAGCCTTCCGAGAGAACATGTTGTGTGAATGTGGAGTCTTGTTTCCAGGGCCCGACTCTTTATATCCCTTCTTTCCAGTTTGAAATCCACTGTGCTTTTTTGTTGTTTTTCAAAGATGGATGGATGTTGCAGAAAATCTTTTTCTTACCAGATGACGCCAAATTATATGACAGTTTTGACTCCATCCCATGTGGTAGGTTCGTAAAAGTCATTCCATTAGGCACATTCGCCGCATTTATTTAGTCTGCTCGGGCGATCTGAAAAAAAAAGAAAAATCACAAGTGTGCTGAAGTTGCGATTTGAAAAATCACGAATTAAAATTTGAAAATGAAAACTGAGGACAAAACGCTTCAGCACAGTTTATGAGGGTTTATTCAAATACTGCAGTTCCTACGGATAACTTGTGGACAAACTTCTACTTTTTTACAGGACAGAATGAGCAGAAATTATTTTAAACTCCTCCCTTATGGCCTCATTATTCTCCCATCTGTGCAGCTGGTCTCTCCATGGAGTCAAGACTTCCTTAGTTGCCATACAAGTGAACATCAAACACTGATATTTCTTTAGCAAGATTCCGTCTTGAATTCTGGCTTGATTTGTGCACGAGATCCAGCTGGAAACAACTGTTTTGTTGATGGGTTTGTTGGGGAAGACCTGGCTTCTACCTCTAGAATATCTGGGTTGTAGAGTGTGGCCAATTACTTGCCTTAGGAAGGAACATGAAGATAGATTGAGAAGTTAGTAGGTGGAGACGCAGTGGTTTCAGTGTGGATGTTACTTCCTTCCATGTGCACCTGGGCACTTTTCCTCACAAACAAGCACAGGCCCGGCATTTGGCTGTTTTCTGGATTTCTTTGGATGTACATGATGATAAATAGCTGGAAAGAAAGTAAAGAATTAGGCTAACCATCCAGGTGTTTTGACGGGCTGTTCCAGGCGTTCCAACAAACATTTTTTGAGGGGTCTTACAAATAAGGCTGAGTGCTGAAGGTACTGGGAGACACTGAGGTGGATAAGATAAATTTTTGATCCTTCAGAAGTTCAGAACAGAGTCAGGCTTTGTGCACAATGCAACAGAGCTTAGCCGCACCCTGGGAAGTGTTAGTGAGTCCAGTGCGTGCAAGTGGAGGAAAGTTATGGTTTGACAGGACATGTGCCTACGGGTCATGTCGATGAGCCAGACAGGGGAGCTTGTTCAGCCCGTTTCTTAAGAAAAAAATGTGCCCATTGCACGGGGAAAGAGGTTTGTAAATTCTAGCGGGTGTTTGTAACTTCCAGACTGCCACATTTCTCGTGCTGGGTCAGGACTAGAATTTGTTCTAATGCAGCAGTTTTGTGGTATATATCATAGATTGCATTCTGATTAGGAACCTGTGTCATTGGTCATCCCTAAACCATGGCCTTTTGGAAAGTGTGAATGGAAACTGTTAATAATTTTGCTGGGATAACAGGAGTAAACTGGGATGGCCTGAGTAAATGGGACGTGTGGTCACTCTAGATAGAGCCAAGACAATGGAGAATGCTTTCTCAGAATACCTGTGGGAGGGGTGGGCAAGGGCTCCTCATGTGCCATCTCCAGACCCAAGGATGCCAGATTGAAATGATGAGCAAATGCAACTTTAATGGTCACGTCCTCAGCATTTATTTTGTCATACCTTGCTTGGAACATGACCCTTCTTAGCTACCTTCGCGCTAACCCAAATGGCCGATTCTGCTTGGAAGCAGACACCTAGTTGAGGATTAAGCCTGACTGTGATTTGGATCATCTACTTTCCAGTAATCTAGGGTTACCAGATTAGTTGCATCTTTAAAGGGAAATGCAATGGATCACATGTTCTATTTATTACAAAAGAACACACCTGGGATAAGATTTGGAACTATTTCCAGTGATAACATAAAAAGATAGCTAAGGTAGGATCTCTTTAATTTTCCTTGGATTTTAAAAATCGGATTTAAAATATTTTATTAACAGTATCTTATCCATTTCACTTGGTTTGCAAGTTTTGTGATGAAAATTCTTTAGGAATCGGCGTGATTTCTTTCTTGAAGCATTTTATTTCTCTCATGAATTATACCGAACTTAGCAAAAACATGTTGTTTGGCACATAGCAAGAACTCAATAAACGGTAAATAAACGAATAAATAAGTGAGTTTGGTTCAAACAAGTAAAAATCGATCATCTCATTTCCTTTCCAACTTCTTTATGGACTGTCAAAATTCTTTAAGAGATGATCCCCCAGCAGAAATACCAATTTGTGTTTGTGCATCATTCTTAAGTCAATGGCCTGTGTTCTTAAGCTTTGTGTACGTTTGTATGTGGGTACGAGTGTATGTGGGTGCATGTGTAATTAACTGTCTGCTGAAGCCTAAAGCAAAAGATGCTACCGGAGCATAGCATTTACAATTCAACACTTCTCTCCGTTCCTGGGAGGAATTCTACCCGATGCTTCTGTTTCATCATCTGCATGTTCTGTGTGGGTGAATCCGTCTCACTGTTTTCCCCTTGTTTTAGCATGGTCCACAGTTCCAACCATACTGTGCCTAGTACAGTATCAGACAGAATTCAACTACGAAGTGATTCGTGGAAAATAATGAGGAGGAGGAAGTAGAATCTTCATTTGTGTGTACTTTGTAAGTAGAAACTCAAAAGGAAAGGGACCAGAATTTTGGACTATATTTTTATCTAAGTCATTAAAAGCAGTGTCAAATGCAGATTGCTTAGTCCATGAAAACTTTTATGTTAATTTGATGTTTGCTAGGAACTCTGCCTTAATAAACCCATCTATCTTTTCTCTTAAGATAAAAAGCAGAGATGCTTAGCAAAATCTCAGTCACATGAGAAAAAAATTCATAGACTGTATTTGGAAAGACTGTGGAAAGTAACAGGCAAATCGTGGATTCCGTACACTAACATTTTGTGCTTTAACCCAAACAAAATTAATAGTTCACTTGGGCTTTGGAAAGATTGCTCCTGGACCGGCAGTGTATTTCTGAATGACATAAATATGAGAAAATTAGAAATTAACTTTAAATGGGTTTAGGCTTCATACATAAATGAGAGCCACCCTTACACAAATTACTAAATCTATTCAGAGTAATTTATCAAGCAGTTATATGTTGTTTTGCTGTGTTGAAATTCCAGAAAATTTAATAACAGTATACTTTCTGGAAATTGCATTAGCATAGACCATTAATAAGTTAGACCTATGGAGCTCGTGTGGGGGTACAATGTTGCCATTAGCAATGTATAGTTAAGTGGAAGCTGGTTATCATTTACACATATCTATGGTAATACCGAAAGACAAGGTTTTCCAGGAGCTTTCAATATCATCTGAAATAAGCACTTAGAAAATTGTTCTATGGCATTTAGCAGTTAGCATGAGCCAACAGTGGTGAGATAAATGGTCCCAAATGAAAAGGATGTATGGGGAGCCAGTCGTAGAATTTTTACAGCCAGAAGAGCTCTTATCAGTTAGCCATTCCAAACCTCAGATAAAACAGGTTCAGAGAGGTCAAGTGACTTGCTCAAAGTCACACAGCTAGTTTGGGGTGGAGCCAGGATTGAACAGTGGGTCCCCTGACTCTCAGCACAATGCTCTGCTCACCATACCGCACGGAAATTGGAAGATGCTGGGTTAACACTGCTTACAAATAAGCAGGGGTCTGGCAGCTGATGGATAAATTTGGCTGGTGCAAACAATTAAGCGGAATAACTACAAAACTGGAAAAAGTGTGAAAATTAATTTTATCTATGATTTGGGTTTTTGGAAAAGAGGCTTCTAGCTGGTCACATTCAAATAACGGCCAACTCTTTGTGAAAGGTTGCTCTCCTTTCAGAGAACTGTAAAATAATGACTCTGAAATGTGATTCATGCTTAAAACCTGTTGTCAACATCCAATAATCGTGGCAAAAGTATTTGTTGCAGCCCTCTTACTCAGGTCCCCTTCAAATAAAGAGGAAGCCAAATAAGTAATTTTGTGCAAGGAGAGAGGTCATTTGGGCCACAGCTCAAGCCATTTTTATCTTACTTGGGGATTTTCCGATTGTCTTAGACACATCAAACTCGGAAAACAAAGACAGCGTATCATTAAAAATTAAACCTAAGTGCATTCGTAAGCCACCTCTCTGGTTGGGGAAGGGAAGGAGGTGTGAGTGGAGACTTGAGCTGTGTTCCAAGTTTAATGAGGGGTTTTCACCCTCTTTGCCCTTTGCCCTTGTGGGCGCCCCTGCCGCTCTCCTTTGTGTGGCCGTCCTAGAAATACAGTCCTTTTTGCGTGGCTCTGCTGCTTTTTGCAATTACAATGGTCTCCCAGAGCATTAAGAAGTCTAGGTTATCAGATAACCACAAGCTTAAGGTCTCAACTGCAGCTCTTCACAGTTTTGCTGGAAACCCAAGTCTCATTTCAGTGGTGGGGAGGCCCTCCAACGAGGCAGCCATAGCGGCAAGAAATTAAAAAGATAAATAACTTGGTTTGGAGTGTTCTGACGATGGCAGGTGTGAGAATAGATTCTTTCTTCCCTTCCCACAGCTCCCCGTGTCACTTTCTACCCTCATTCTTTTGTTATTATCGGACATATTTCAGCATTATTATATCTGCCGCATTTCGTGACACTGCAAAAACACGGTTCAGAAAAGCTGAACTTATAATTGTGGTGAGAAAGAAGTTAGCTTAATTATTCTCGGGTAGTAGAAAAGATGGGTTTTGTCTCTCTCCCTAAGTCCCTTCCTTCCTAATCGCAATTCAACACCCCTTTCCCCGGCATTGCTATGTATGAACTTCATGCTGCTAGACAAATAAATTCTTTGGAAAAATGCACATTTTTATTTGGAAATAATGCCATCTCTTTGTTAGATTTGCAGCAATCCTATTTTGCCTCTACTGTTTTTAAGTCGAAAATGAAAAATTATATAGAAGATGTTTGTGCATCATATTGTGCTGAATGGTATGTAGGTCAGCACGCTGCAGCACCGAAGATAAGGGCCAGGGAACAAGTGTTCTATGTACTTACAAGCAAATATCAGTCATAATAGAGGAAGACAGATCTACAAGAGCGTTTTGGCTTCGGAAATGTTTCTTGTCATTAGCATTTAAAAAAAGCTATGAGACTCGGGCCTATCAGCACCGATTCACAGCAAACCCTGGCTTGCACAGGTTGTTATCTGTTTCGCACAGAGGTACAGCTGGTTAGCAAATGGATTTGCAGATTTTTTTTTTTTTTTTTTTTGCAGGGATGAGTAAAAAGGCAAAGAATCAGGTACTTACAACCCATTCAGAATGTAACAATTTTGTTTGTGTTATAAACCAAACCTTCTGTTTTTGCAAACTGCATTATTTTTAGAAACAGAACCAAGAAAAAAAAAACCCAGCTGATTTAAAAAAAATCTTTATTCATATTCCAATATCCCTAAGGGTTCTAATATCCATGAAGTCATACCAGCAAAGAAAGCAATAAGAACAGCAGACTCCGTTGATTCGGTTTACAATGCGGCTTTATTGTGTTAGCAGTCAAGTCAAAAGGCAATATCTAATATTTTTAATTTTTTATTTCTCTCTCTACTCTCGATGGAAAGGGGGAGAAGGTGCTGGGTAAAGGTGTGTGTGCATGTGTGAGGGAGACAGAGTGAGAGAGAACGAGAGCAAGAGAATATTATTGAGTCCTCATTTGGGAGGAAGGGTGAGGGTAATGCATTTTAATATTTATGTGAACTGATATCAATTATCAGAAAGGATATCATAATGCAAGAAATACAATAGTTTTTTTTTTTCTGAAACTATATTGTATGATAGATGGAGCTGATTGAGTTCTTTGGAAAAAAAGGCAATTACTGAGAAAACAGACAGCAAGGTGTTTCTGTCTCCTGGGTCTGGAGGTATTTTAATCCTTGGCTTTTTTTAAAGGGGTGCTGGGGGAGTTTCCCAAATGAAGACATCGTGCAGGGACCACATTTCATGTGGGTTCATATAGATACCTGTCGAATATTTTCTGTAAAGACACCGAGTTGTGATGAGTGTCAGATGTCGCATGTCAAAAAGCATTGCCCCCCAAATCAAGCCCAGTGGATGAATTACCACAAATGATTAGGCGTGCAATCAAGCAATCTACGAGGCTCCCGATGTCACAGTTACTGTTCACGTAGAGAATACTTATATTACATCCCAGTGCTATTTGCTTCATTAATAGGGAGGTGATGGAATCCTGAGCAGTGAGGCAGGGTAAGCCAAATCCTTTGTCAACATCTAAGACTTAGATCAAAGATTGGAATAAAGCAGGGGTGGGTGGGGGGGAGATGATGAAAGAGTAAACAGAAATTAAGAAATGGATTGGATGTTCTGGAAACATTTGATAAATGAAACACTCTGTTGAAGTACAACACTGAGCATTTTTGATTACAGTGCTTTATTAGGAAATAGACAATCAGCCACTCCACTTTTAAATCAAGTTTTCTTGAGTTAGTTTGTTTCTCTGTCTGGCAAGGCAAATACATTTGTCTCTAGTTAAATCACTATACCCTAGCCAATTACCTTTTGTAGAATCATCCAGGAGTAGAACGGTCCTTGCTTTCCCATTTGGTTTTATTATCCTAGCCTGTCCTCTCAGGAAGGTCCATGATTAGAATACATCTCAGTGTAATTGGTTTCTTTGCAATCCTATATATTTCTATTTTATGCATTTAAAAACATTATTCTGAGAAAGGGTCCATAGGCTTCCTTAGGAGTCCCTGGTCCAAGAAAGGTTAAAGAGGTAGACTTGAAATAGACCACTGGGGAAACAACTCCAACACTGAAAAACACAAACCGTGAGAGGTACTCGTACAAAACACACCTCAGGTCAATTGGCAGGTATGAAATTCTCTCTTCCTTTCTCACTGCCTCTGAAGGATGCCTTAAAATGTTGAGGGCTCAGCAAAGCTGAGGGACTCTGAAGGAAAGTACCAAATGGGGTGTGCTTTGGGATTAAAGAAGTAAAACCCTCATCATTCACGTCTGTACATCTCCTTTTCTCACAGAGCTTGCCTTTCTCTCTCTCCCCTATTACTCCTTCCCTTCATTCTTTCCTTTGAATAATCCTGACTTCTTGTACTAGAATTCCCACAAACTATTCATATTCCTTTAAGAAAACAGAGACTGTTTTTTGTTCTTCATGGGATCTGGTCCAAATAAACATTTGTTGAATGAATGAGTGAATGCATGAATGAATGAATGCATGAATGAATCAGTTTATATAAAGGGAAATGATACTCTGTATTGGAGATTTCCTGTGTGGACAAGCAAAGGCTGAAAAGAACCAACATGATGTCAATCAAAGCTGGAGATGAAGTCTTTTTTTTTTTTTTTAAGTTTATTTATTTTTGAGAAAGTGAGAGAGAAAGAGAGCGGGGGAGGGGCAGAGAGAGAGAGGGAGAGAGAGAATCCCAGACAGGTTCTGCACTATCAGTGCAGAGCCTGATGTGGGGCTTGAACTCACAAACCATGAGATCATGATCAGAGTCGAAATCAAGAGTGGGACGTTCAACTGACTGAGCTACCAGGTGCCCCTGGAGATGAAGTCTTATAGAAAAAAATTACTTCTACCAGATTACAAACTCTGGGCCTCAGATGTGAGCGCTGACTAGCATAGAGCTGATTTGATTGTATGGACAGTGTCGTCGTCGTCTTCTTCTTCTTTTCTTTCTTTTTTTTTTTTTTTTTTTTTTTTTTGTCTCTCCCAACATAGAGTCCTCAGGCAGAAAGGACAGCCTCTCTGGACAGGAGGACTGCATGACATTTCCCAGTCATGTCATCTGGGTCATAAGGGGGACTCTCTATGGAGGGCTGGTCAGTATCTTTGTGGCCACTATTGCCCTCTTTAAAAATACTAAAAAAGGGGCGCCTGGGTGGCGCAGTCGGTTAAGCGTCCGACTTCAGCCAGGTCACGATCTCGCGGTCCGTGAGTTCGAGCCCCGCGTCAGGCTCTGGGCTGATGGCTCGGAGCCTGGAGCCTGTTTCCGATTCTGTGTCTCCCTCTCTCTCTACCCCTCCCCCGTTCATGCTCTGTCTCTCTCTGTCCCAAAAATAAATAAACATTGAAAAAAAAATTAAAAAAAAAATAAAAATACTAAAAAAGATTTCATGCACAAAATAACATAAGACTAGTAAAACAAACATCCAATGTCAGCAGTACATTTGCAAATATCATTGGGATTCCCTTCCACCTGTTCTAAGTCCATGCTTCAGCCTCTCAGTGAGAGGAATGCAACCAATGTTTAGATTGTGGTTTATCCTTCTTTGCCTTTTGTTATGGTTCTATCACAGAGATGTTTATCAGTGAGGTATTGTTTGGCTTTGTATTTTTTTTTGTACAAGTGGTATCATATTGTCTTGTGTAGTTTTATGTGATTTGATATTTTTTCCACTAAAATTGTATATCAAATTCATCCACGTTAATACCTGTAGCAATAGTTCACCAGTTTTTCACAGTTGCATAGTATTCTATTACGTGAGTAACCTCCAATTGTTGGTATACTTGACTGCTGATAGCACCTTCATTTACTTCTGTTTTTTTTAGTGCCACAATACATGGTGCTATAAGCACTCTCATCCAGTCTCCTGGGGCAGAACATGAAGAAAATAAAGAAATATATTTCAATTTGTTAAAGATGTATTTTTGTTGCAGAGAAGTATGATAGAGTGATCAATAAAATAAACAGATAATTAAATTAGGAATGATGTAAAATGTCTGACTTTGAAGACTAACTTGTACATGTACTTTTAAATGGATGTTGGAAATTATCATGGTTTATCAAACTATTACAGTTTTCAGATACCTTTGGATACATTTATAATGTAAGCTTTTCAGTACTTATAACATGCCAGAAACTATACCTTCTGTGACTGTCCAAACTGGTGATAAAATTGTTTAGAAGGACCCAACTAAAAACATTATTTTGAGGCTAGGAGAGAAAATAGTTTGTTTTTTTTTTTAATTTTTTTTTCAACGTTTATTTATTTTTTGGGACAGAGAGAGACAGAGCATGAATGGGGGAGGGGCAGAGAGAGAGGGAGACACAGAATCGGAAACAGGCTCCAGGCTCCGAGCCATCAGCCCAGAGCCCGACGCGGGGCTCGAACTCCCGGACCGTGAGATCGTGACCTGGCTGAAGTCGGACGCTCAACCGACTGCACCACCCAGGCGCCCCGAGAAAATAGTTTTAAAGACCACTTAGGAATGGTATTTCTGAGTCACAGTTTACATGCATGCTCAATTTTTCAAGATAAGACCACATTGTTTACCAAAATGGTTGTTCTGATTTGCATTTCCACCAGCAAATGATGGTCTGCTGTTACAGTCTTGTCAAAAACGCTTGGTATAGTCAGACTTTAAAACTTTAGCCAGTGTGGTGTGGGTAAGATGGTATCTGTCACTGGTTTTATTCTGTGTTTCCCTTATGACATTGGAGCACTTCCTCATGAGTTTCTTTGGCCATTTGCATTCCCCCTTCTATGAAATGTCTGTTTATGTCCATCCTGGAGGAATTTCTGCTCTTACCTAGTCCCACCCAGCACCCCTTCCCTCCCCCCTCTCTTGATTTCTCATCCTCCTTCCTATTAGGTAGGATCATGTGATTGGTTCTGGCCAATGGGCCATGAGAGGAACTAGAGCATTTAAGGGTTCATGCGTAACTCCTGAGCTCTATCTTCTCCTGACAAAATGACCATGGAGGCTTATGTGGAGATGTTGGAGCCATAAGATTGAAACAGCTTGCATCACTGAATCACTTCATAAAGGACAGCTGCCCAGAAGAGTTGCTTCACCTGCAACAGACGATCTGTGGACAAGAAATAGACCAAAATCTTTAGGTTTATTTGTTGCTCTAGTGCATTTCAACCTATTCTGACTTATATGGTGTTTTGGTTCACTTTTTAAATTTTTACTTTTTAGTGATAAATAAGGATTCTTTATTATTTATTTATTCTTTACTGATCCTTTTCTGTTTTTCATATGATACAAATATCTCCTTCCAATTTGTGGATTATATTTTTATTCTCCTTATGGTATCATTTGATGAACAGAAGTTCTTCACTTTAATGGAGTCAAATTTGTTAATCTTTTACTTTATGATTTGTGATTTTTATATTTTTAAAAAGAAATCCTACCCAACTCCAAGGTCATTTAGATAGCATTTTTTTTTTCTAAAAGCGTTAATGTTTTGTTTTTTACTTTTAAGTTTTCATTCATCTTAGAATTGCTATTTTGTCTACAGCAAAAGTAATGATCCATTTTATTTTGCTTTCCTCTATGGATACCTATGGTCTATTATTTCCTCTTTAATACACAGTGCCATCTCTCTCAGAAACTGTTTCCATATATGTTTGAGTCTGTTTGGTCTAACTGTTCATTTGGTCTACATGTCTATTTCTATGCCAAAATTATGTTAATTACTATGGTTTTAATATGTGACTTCTAGTAGGGCAATTTCCTCCATCTCGCTGTTTCTTGTAAGTGGCTATTCATGATGCCTTGCTCTTCAGTACGCATTTTTTAAATGGCAGATCAAGTTCATTGAAAACCTCTGTTTGGGTTTTGATTAGAACTGCATTAACTCTGGGGTGCCTGGGTGGCTCAGTCTGTTGAGCGTCTGGCTTTGGCTCAGGTCATGATCTGGCAGTTCGTGGGTTCAAGCCCCGCATTGGGCTCTGTGCTGACAGCTTAGAGCCTGGAGCCTGCTTTGAATTCTGTGTCCCCCTCTCTCTCTGCTCTTCCCCTGCTCATGCTCTGTCTCTCTCCTTCAAAAATAAATAGAAAAATTAAAAAAAAGAACTGCATTGACTTTTTAGATACATTTGGGCAGAGCTGATCTCTTTATTATACTGATACTGTCTATCCTTTTATTAATTATCCATTCTATTTATTTAGTCTTTTAATGTCTTTACAGATTTGCTGATTTTTTTCCAAAAAGGTCTTTTAAATCTATTGACAAATTTGTTTTAAAGAACTTTATATATTTTTCTCGCCTTTGTGTGTGGTATCTTTTAAGTTTTTATTATACAATGATATCAACTATGCTAATCTTGTTTCATTTATCCTCTTTTTTTTCCCCCTAAAATATTTGAAAGAAAATCTCAGGCATTTTGTTATTTCACCCTATACACACTTCAGTATTTATGTCTAGATAATAAGGCCTTTTAAAAATCCATAACAGCCATGTTATTGTCATACTTAATAAAATTAGTAGTTCCTTCAGATCATCTAATACCAAGTTCATGAAGAAATTTCCAAGATGGCTAGTTTGTTTGAATGAGAATCCAAAATCTACATGTTGCATTTGGTTGTTTGTCCTCACATCTCTTACTCTTATGCATCCTCTCTACCATTTTTAATTGATTTATTAAATACCCAGGTCATTTGCCCTGTGGAAGTTCCTATGGTTTGGATTTGGCTGCTTGCTTTCTTGTGCCATCTAAATTGTTCCTCTATCACTCACGTTTCCTGGTATCTGGGAGTTAGATCTGCAGATGCATTTACAATGCATTCAGGTCATTTATATATACACCTTAGGGGATTGCTATAGCTCCTCAGTGGGAAGGGGTAGTGGGAAAGAATGTCATTACCAAGTTAAAGCTGGATGTAGAGGATGGGTCACCTGATGAAGTGGGAAGGGTGCTGTGATCAAAGGGAAGAACAGCCTTTGTTGGCAATGGGGCCTGAGCTGGAGCAGAAGGAATAATAGGAACCTACCTCTGCTCCCACCTCCATCCCTGCCAGTGCTTTCCCCTGGCTGAACCCAACTGAGAATCTATGTGAAACAGTTCATCAGGGTCAGATTCCTGGGTCACAGGACAATGCAGTGGAGAACAGAGAATGGAGCTGAGGGACCAACAGAGAATTGTCATCACAGAACTTGATTCTTTTGCTCTATTAATTAATGTTGAGTAATTAGTAGATGTCTTAGCTCAATGGTGACTTATAAGCTTTTGTCAATATCATTAAGAACTATGGATTTTTATATGTTTGATATTTTTCAACTTATTGAGGTCATTATTCTTTTTAATGCTCAAAGTGTCCCATATTAGCCCTGTTGGAGCCCTTTCAAAGTTGGCTCCTGTGTCCTTTTTGGGATGATTCCATTAGTCTTATACAGTTTTGGCACAAGAGATGTCCTAAGCTTTTCTTGTATATTTGCTGTTTTAGAGTTAAAAGCAGTAACTTAAAAAGCCCTGCTTCCCTCTGTAGCAATTGGTATGTAGAAGCCTTAATTCTGGGTGCTAAGGGTGCCCATTACTTTTGGGTTGCTGTGGCCTCCAGGTCTTTAAAGTGGACAGAAAGAAATATGTGCAATTTTGTAAAAGAATATTATGAAGATTTTCCAATTCAAACTTTATAGAGTTTTAACTTAACTTTGATCATATACTTTTTCTCTTACACAGGAAATTTAGGTTTATAAGGGCACAGTTATTTACTTTATCCTATATTAAAATATAAATGGTTTCAAAATAGCAATACTATTTCTGCCAGCAATAAGACTATTGAATGAAACTTTAGATTTCTTTGTGACTCTGTTTTTAGAATACATCCTGCCAGGGAGGTACACATAAGATAGAGTGTTTTAGCATCAACTGAAGTGAAGTTTTTCTGTGAGTAGTTATGCCATCCACTTGATATTTAGTTACATCCATTTTTTTTCATTCTGGTTTCAATTCTGAAGCATTGATTGTTCCTTTTTCAATTTAATTTAATTTTTAATTTATATGGTTCAAAAGTCAAAACTATGTAACAAGACACACTTTCAGAAGTCTGCCTCCTATCCCTGTCCTCTCTATCCTGATCTCCATCATAGGGTAACCACTTCTAAAAAAACTTTTTAATTTTCCCTTTTATTGTTTCTTTTAAAAAATATAAATGAATTGCTGTATTAAAATCTTATTTACCTTTCCCTCTTTTGTACAATAGTATGTTTACAGTTAGCATACAATAGCAATGAAAGTTTAAAAAAACATACAATAAATAAATATTTTTTGCATGTTGCTTTTATTGTTTAGCAATATATATTTGGAGATTATTCTATATCAATATTTAGAGAGGTTTTTGTTTTTGTTTTTTTTTTTATCAGCGTATTCCTTTTTGCAGCTGCATTATATCACATTATGTGGATGTACCATAGTTTATCCTGCCGGTCTACAATAATGGACTTTTGGGTAATGTCTTGTCTTTTGATATTGAAAATAACATCACAATGAACAGCTTTGTGCCTCTATTATTTGCATTTTATCAGTGCATCTTTGGAATAGCATCCTAGAAGTGGTAATTCCTCTATCAAATATGTACCTGAAATTTTGCTAAATAATGGTAAATTTTTCTCAATGAAGTTGTACCATTTTTGCATTCTGGCCACTACTATAGAAGACTGCTCATTTCCCATAGATTTGCTGGACAATCATGTTGTTATAATCTGGCTTTTTTTCTAATTTGATAAGTGAGAACTGGATCTTCAGTGTAATTTTAATTTGTTTTTCTCTTTTTATGAGCAAGACTGAGTATCTTTCCATCTCTGTGAATTGCCTATATATATATTTTTTTCTTTTTTCTTTTTCTTTTTTTTTTTTTTTTACCTATTTTTCTGTTAGATTTTTGGTCTTCTCAACTTTTCTGTTGGAGTTTTGGTTTTCCATGTTAGGGATCTTGCCCTTTGTGTTGTGTTACAGATTCTCTTTTTTTCCAGTTTGAGACTTGTGTTTTGACTTTACTTATGCTATTTTTTGTTGTTTTTGCCATGAAAATTTTTTGTTTGATATGGGCAAATAAGAAAGTTTTTCTGCTCCAGGTTAAAAGAAATTAACTTATGTTTTCTTCTAGTACTTCTGTCACTAGATAGTACCTTAAATTTTTTTTATTATGGAAATTTTTGAACATACCAATATATGGAGAATAATATAATGAATTCATTTTATTCACCAATTAGCTTCAACAGCTGTCATTACATGTCCTTTCTTGTTTCATACCTCCATCCGCTCTCCTATTTGATATTGTTTTAAGCAAATCTTAGATATTATATTATCTCATCTATAAATATTTCAGCATGTAAGTGGTCTTTTTAAAATTCACATTGTATATTTGCTGCTGGCTGATGTAATTAATTTTATTTTACTAATTCTTACTTATTAATTTTTACTTAATTTTATGAATATAATTAATTTTTGTATGTTAAGCAAATGTCTTGTTTAAAACTTTCTTTAAAATAATTTGTTGGTAGAGGTGCCTGAGTAGTCAGTTGGTTAAGTGTCCAATTTTGGCTCAGGTCATAATCTAATGGTTTGTGAGTTTGAGCCCTGTGTCAAGCTCTGTGTGGACAGTTCAGAGCCTGGAGGATCCTTTGGATTCTATGTCTCTTTCTCTCTCTCTGCCCTACTCCACTTGCTCTCTGTCTCAAAAATAAATAAACATGAAAAAAATTAAAACAAAATAATTTGTTTGTAGATGAATTTTCTATGTAAAACACCCTATCATATATTAATTACTATAGTCTCTCTTCTTGCTTTCTAAGCTTGTATCCTTTATGAAATTAAAAAAAAAAATACTGTTTTCATATTTTGGTGACTAGGATTACTTTTATAGTAATTTCTACATTAAAGGATTTCTTTTTATAATTTTAAAGACAATGATTCCATTATTTTATTTTATGTTTTGTGTACTGTAGGCTTTTGTAGAAACCCTTTTTCTGCTTAACAAAGTTACCTTCATTTTCTATTTTGCTATTAATTTTATCATGAATTGATGTTAACTTAACAAATTTTTTTTCAATGTTTGTTCATTTTTGAGAGACAGAGACAGAGCATGAGCGGGGTAGGGGCAGAGAGAGAGAGAGAGAGAGAGAGAGAGATTGAGAGTGAGAGCGGGGGAGACACAGAATCTCCCCCGGGGGAGATTATTTATTATTATTAAATATATAAATTATTATTTAGAGAGTGAGAGCGGGGGAGAAGCAGACTCCAGGCTCTGAGTTGTCAGCACAGAACCAGATGCGAGGCTTGAACTCACAAACCAAACTGTGAGATCATAACCTGAGCTGAAGTGGACACTTAACTGACTGAGCCACCCAGGCGCCCCGTGTTAACTTCATAAAATGCTTTTTTGCATTGAGATGATCACATTTTTTCCCTCTCTCTCTCTCCTTTTTAAATTGTGATGAATTATAAGACTTCTATAATTAAACCAGATTTGTATTCATAGGATAAACCCAACTTGGTCAAGATGCACTATATTTTAAAAAACTAAAAAGCTGGAATTAATTTGTTGATATTTTGTTCAGAATTTTGCATCCAGATTCATGAGTGTGATTGATCTGTATTTTTCTTTTCTATTGGGATTTTTTAATGATTTCAATATGAGGATTATACTAGCTTCATAAAATGAATTGGGAACTATTTTCTCTTTTTTGTGTTCTCTGTGTAAGTTAAAAATTTTTGTTCTTGGAATTTCAACAGAATTCACTTGTAAAACCGTCGGAGCCTGGTGGTGTTGGGGAGATTTTCAAACTATGTTTAAAAGGTTTAAAGGATTATTGATATTTTCTACTTCTTCTTGTGGGCAATTTTGTTAAGTTGTATATATTTAGTGGAATTTGTCTATTTCACTTAAGTTTTAAATTATTAACCTAATGTTGTTTATGGTATTCTGATTATCTTTTGTTGTCTGTGTCTTAATTTCTGTAACTTGATTTTCATTTCTAATATTGTTTATTTGTGCTCTTTTTTCTTGGCCAATATATTTGTTCAGCATTGTTATTATTGTATCCCATTTTAATTAATTAATTAATGATAATGATTAATTTATATTATTTAATTTTTTTCTTCCTTTTACTTTACTGATACTTATTTTCTTTTTATTTCTTAACTTTTACTTTGGATACTTTATTAAATTTCAGTCTTTTTGCTTTTTTATTACAAACTTTAAAAAATGGCTATGCATCTCATTTATTTTGGCTTGTATTTTAAATTTTTCTTTGATCTGTGAGTAAATTTTAAGTACATTTTAAGTGTCATAAATTAAATTTTAAAAGGTTATCCTCTTGTTATATTTTAGTGAGGGAGTATGAAATATATGATGATATTTTTTGAAATTCATTGATATTTTGTGCCCTGATAGTTGATCAATTTTTATAAATGCTCCATATGTGTTTGAGGCAATGTCACTTTCTTATTATTTAGAGCAGGGCTCTTTATATGGTATTAAATCAAGTCTGTTAATTTTGTTATCCAGATCTATATTCTTACTAATTTTGAGCTTTTAATTACTACGGTAAATTTGTTAATGCTCCCACTAGAATGTGAGTTTATTCACTTCTTATAATTTTATGTGTTGCAAAGCTATTTTATTTGAGGCAATAAATTTTAGAATTGTTTGTCCTTTCTGTTCTGAGATATATCGATATATCTATATATCTATATCTGTATCTGAATCTATATCTATGTATCTATATCTTTCCATTTCAATTGTGCAGCTAATATAAATTTCACTTGTAGGCACATTTGAAGGGAGTTTGTTATAAAATTTAGAGAGACTATTATTTCTACTGTAATTATTCTTGGAGTCAATATTGGATCAGACAGGTTTTCCTGATGACTCCCTTTGGCGCAGGCAAAGGGACTTTTTCTCATTCAGCCTTTCATTGAATGTGGACTATTTGAAGTTCCCATTTTTATGTAGGGGTCTGATTTCAGCCCCTGTACATGCATAGACCTGAGGCCTTGTCTGTCATTCTATGAGTAATTGTTAGTTCCCACATCTCTAGGTTCATGTGCTTTTACCCTCAGGATTGTCCTGACTTCCAAATTTTCTTACCACTCTGGTTTTGATTTACTGTCAATTTTTTTTTCTTTAGTGGGTTTCCTTTAGTTTCTTGTAAGCTCAACAATGTATATAAAGGCATGTTTATTATAATATATCCAGCAGAAGTTATTTTGTGATGGAACATTTTTATCCCAGAATATCTAACGCACCATATTATCAGAAGTATAAACCTCTCATCTTGCAATAGACTCTTAGCTGATTTCCTTCCTCAATACATTCTCCACAAAGTAACCAGAATAACATTTTTATAATATTGATCAGCTTATGCTGCACATAGACTAAAATTCTGGCATACATGGTATACAAAGCCTATATAATCTGGCCTTTGCCTACTTTTCAAAGTAATCTTCTACCTATCCACTCTACAGATTTATATCAATCATGTTACCTTTCTTTCTATTCCCTGATAGGCAATGTTATCCTCACCTTAGATCTTTTATTGATCTGTCACCTCTTCCTAAAATGTTCTTTCCCAAGATCTTTGTGGTCTGATTCCCTCTCATTATTCAGATTTCCACCTAAGTGTCATTTCTTTAGAGAAAACTTCTTTGATCATTTCATCTAAAGTTGCTTCTCCATGAACTGGACAGAAACATGCAGAAGGTTGAAACTAGACCACTTTCTCACACCATTTACAAAAATAAACTCAAAATGGATAAAGGACCTAAATGTGAGACAGGAAACCATCAAAACCTTAGAGGAGAAAGCAGGAAAAGACCTCTCTGACCTCAGCCGTAGCAATCTCTTACTCGACACATCCCCAAAGGCAAGGGAATTAAAAGCAAAAGTGAATTACTGGGACCTTATGAAGATAAAAAGCTTCTGCACAGCAAAGGAAACAACCAACAAAACGAAAAGGCAACCAACGGAATGGGAAAAGATATTTGCAAATGACATATCGGACAAAGGGCTAGTATCTAAAATCTATAAAGAGCTCACCAAACTCCACACCCGAAAAACAAATAACCCAGTGAAGAAATGGGCAGAAAACATGAATAGACACTTCTCTAAAGAAGACATCCAGATGGCCAACAGGCACATGAAAAGATGTTCAGCGTCGCTCCTTATCAGGGAAATACAAATCAAAACCACACTCAGGTATCACCTCACGCCAGTCAGAGTGGCCAAAATGAACAAATCAGGAGACTATAGATGCTGGAGAGGATGTGGAGAAACGGGAACCCTCTTGCACTGTTGGTGGGAATGCAAATTGGTGCAGCCGCTCTGGAAAGCAGTGTGGAGGTTCCTCAGAAAATTAAAAATAGACCTACCCTATGACCCAGCAATAGCACTGCTAGGAATTTATCCAAGGGATACAGGAGTACTGATGCATAGGGGCACTTGTACCCCAATGTTCATAGCAGCACTCTCAACAATAGCCAAATTATGGAAAGAGCCTAAATGTCCATCAACTGATGAATGGATAAAGAAGTTGTGGTATATATACACAATGGAATACTATGTGGCAATGAGAAAAAATGAAATATGGCCCTTTGTAGCAACGTGGATGGAACTGGAGAGTGTAATGCTAAGTGAAATAAGCCATACAGAGAAAGACAGATACCATATGGTTTCACTCTTATGTGGATCCTGAGAAACTTAACAGGCACCCATGGGGGAGGGGAAGGAAAAAAAAAAAAAAAGAGGTTAGAGTGGGAGAGAGCCAAAGCATAAGAGACTGTTAAAAACTGAGAACAAACTGAGGGTTGATGGGGGGTGGGAGGGAGGGGAGGGTGGGTGATGGGTATTGAGGAGGGCACCTTTTGGGATGAGCACTGGGTGTTGTATGGAAACCAATTTGTCAATAAATTTCATAAAAAAAAAAAAAAAGCACAGAGTAACTTTGCTTAAGATCACAAATTTCCCAATGCCTGGCGGAAGAAGAAAGAAATGAAGAAACATGTGAAACTTACTTGTGATAGAGTAAAAATCATAAATCGCTTCATAAAAAAAAAAAAAAAATAAAGTTGCTTCTCCATAACTCTCACATCACTTCACAGTATTTATTGCCATCTGAAATTAACTTGTTTATTAGTTCACTTGTTAATTTTATCTCTTCCCTTGCTAGGATATAAGCTCCATGAGGACAGGGACATGAATCATTAACATTTGCCCAATGCTTGGGAGAGTTTAGGTATTCAGTCTACATTTGTCAAATGAAATTCATTAAAAAAATATTTTTGAATACTTTCTATGAGCCAGACACTGTAGTAGGTGCTTGGAACACATAAGTGAAATGAACAAATAAAGATCCCTGCATTGTATAGCTTATATTCTAAATGGGTAGATAGACATGAAACAACAAATACATCACATATGTAAATTACATAGCATATTAGAAGGTCATATGTGCAATGGAATAGTGAAAAAGACAGTAGTGTGGAGGGGAAGTTTGCAATTTTAAATAGAAGAGGGTAGGCTTTATTGAGAAAGTGATATGAGAGCAGGAAAAAAATGAAATGAGAGACTTGGTATAGTGGATTTCTGGGGAAGAAGAACATTCCTAGCAAGTGCTAGGGTCCAAAGGAGTTAGAGGGGTGGGAATGGAGTGGGAGTATGGAGGCAGATGAATTTAGGGAGGTAACTGGAGGCCAGATTAGTGGGTTTTATAGACTATTATAAGAATTTTGGCTTTTCCTCTGAGTGAGATAGAAACCACTGGAGGATTCTGAGCTGAGGAGGGGCACAATCTGACTGACATTGTAGAAGGATCACTCTGACTACAGTGTTGAGAATAGACATAACAGCAAGGCTAGAAGCAGAGAGACCTAGGAAGAGACAATTATTGTCATCCAGGCAAGAGACGATGGTGGCTTGATCTACATGGAAGCAGCAGAGGTGGTAAGCAGTAGTTATATTCTAGAAATACTTTGAAGGTTCAGTCAACAGGATTTGCTAACAGAGTAAGATGATATCAACAATGGAAGGATGGAGTTGTCACCATGTGATAGGAAGACCATGAGTGAAGTAGGTTTTGGGAGACAAGAACAGGAGTTTTGAATGTGTTGAATTCAGACAACAAGTGATAATATGAAGAAGGCAGTTGGAACTCAGAACAGGAGTCTGGAGAGATTATAAATCAGGAAGTAATTAGTATGGAGGTGGTATTTTAAAAGCCAGAGAAAGAGTGTAGGTAGAGAAGAGAAGAGCCCCAAGGCTCAAGCACTGGTGACTCTGACATTAGGCAGTCAGGGGGAGTAGGGATGTGGCAGCAAAGGAGAGAGAAGCTACCACCTGTTGAGCTAGGAGGGGAGCAGGAGGGTGAAGTCCTAGAGCCAAATATGCTGTTACTTGACTTTTAAAAAATATTCCTGTAAATGAATAATTTTTGAGATTTCCATAAATGTGAATTAAAAATGGTGATTATTGAAACAGTTCCCTGATGTATACATTTTGTACTAACAAAACATCCATTCAGAGGAGAAATCTCCAACAATTTCCAACACCAGATGATGTGTAAGTTCAGATTTTATAGGACTGAAATGTGAATCTTTAAACCTGGCTTTGTGTTGTTTTAAGTCTCCCTGGAGAGAGAGTTAATTGTCTTTTTTTCCCCAATGTTGGGGCTCCCATTGCTATGGGGCTCATAGTGACTTCAGGCTTCCATCTTCCCCATCTGAGGTCTCTTTGTTGTTTCCGTTGCAACAAAAAGGATTTCCGAGAGAAAGAACATATAGAAAGTTGATGGAATGGCCATCTTCTCATTGGTTACTTGGCCTGGGCTTGCACTTTGATGGATTTCAAAATAGTTTCTAGTTGCCAGATAGTTTTTGTGTATGGAACTGGGCTGGGTCCTGTATTTCTAGGTTCTCAGTTGAATTTTATCAAACCGACTATGTCGCTTTTGCAACTTCTTCCCACCAACCCTCTTCTCTTCCCCTATCCCCCTGCCCCTCTGCCCCTGCCAAAAAATAAAACCCTTAAAAAACCTGGCATATTGTAGGTATTCAGTAAATGTTTGTCCATTTGGGTTGGAAGATTCAGCCTCTAACATGGCAGACACAGTGCTTTCAAAACTACAGAAGATTTTATTTTAAAAATTGTCAGCTTCTGGGAGTGAGCTGTGACTTTAAAACTACACATAGGTATATGTATTCTAGTAAGCATAATGGTTTAGGCATACCTAAATTACAAATCACCACCTCAAAAAATTTAGAGTAGTTTATCCCTGTTGGTTTTCCTTTCCCACTAAAGTCATCATCTGTTCACAGAGCACCATTAGCAGCTGAAAAGACATGGCAGGGGATTGAACAAATTGAACATTCATCGCAGACAGATTTTCTCCTTCTGTGTGTGTGGATTGGACATGACTGTGAACAGTTGGAGGTCAGACCATCACTAATATGTATGAAACTTTTGGTGTTAATTTACCATTAAAAAATATATTAATTTTTGGCAGAGGTGTGAGTATCCTTGTCTTGCCTAAAGCTTTATTTCCCTTGATACATAGCAAGCTAAAATCCACGCTGGGCCAATTTGAAAAGCAAACAAACTTTTTCTTTATGAAAGCCCTGTTTTGTTTCTTGGTGAAAGTATGTACATGAGTTTCATTTTCATTCACTAAAAAGGCCCTTGCAAAAGACTGGGATGATCAGTGAGGAAAAGAAAGATCCTACAAACAGGATAGGAGCATCCTGTGCTGGCTGAATTTGATAGGTTCCCCTGAACTGATCCTTTCAGTTGCCATTTTGGCTGTGCCTAACTCCACTTCCAGCAAATGGCTTGTCAGGGAACAGAAGACTGCATAAAATTCTGAGCGGCTATGCCTGAGCATGTTAGTAGACTACACTTAAAAAAAATTTTTTTTTCAACATTTATTTATTTATTTTTGGGACAGAGAGAGAGACAGAGCATGAACGGGGGAGGGGCAGAGAGAGAGGGAGACACAGAATCGGAAACAGGCTCCAGGCTCTGAGCCATCAGCCCAGAGCCTGATGCAGGGCTCAAACTCACGGACCACGAGATCACGACCTGGCTGAAGTCGGACGCTTAACCGACTGCGCCACCCAGGCACCCCTAGACCACACTTTTTAAAGAGCACCTTTTCTTCAACTGTTGTAAAACAGGTGCCTCTACTATGAAGCGGTGGTCAGGGTTAGGTGGCAGCTGGAGTAAGGAAAGAAGAAAGAGAAATGCCCGGTTAGGACTCTCTTCACAGCCTAGCAACAGCTACGTTTTCCCATTGACAGTTAAAAGCTGAAAGGCCTCTAACATCTTTTGTACCACCAGGTACCCAAATTATACCAGGAGAGTGAATGTTGTTTCTGAGCAGAAAGACACAGTTGGGAAGTGCTTGCTTTATGTGGCATGTGCATTTATGAAGAAAGAAAATAAAAGAAGGTATTTTATTTTATTATTGCAACAAAACACGATTATTTTTGACACGTTGACATCTGACATAAAGTGACATTGATACTCACATCTTCTCTGAATAAATCTCCTTTCTGTTGATATTGCTGAAAGTGCTTAAAACAATTTTCATTGGCTCCTCTTTGTTCTCTTTGTTCTAGTCGGTAGCCATTAGTTATGCAGACTGGTGTTGGCTTTTAATGCGATGCTATTATTAAAATAAAATAAAAACTCCTTAAACATTTAAGAGGAACAGTCCTCAGACAATGCAGACATTAAATTAGCATTTACTATTGATTTTCTTGATTTCTTTTTTCCCCCTTAATAGTAAAGTAAAACTTTCAAGTGAACTATGGCTCTGGGAACGCCTCATGAGAAAAAAATTAAAAAAAAATTTTTTTAATGTTTATTTATTATTGAGAGACAGAGAGAGAGACAGAGCATGAGCATGGGAGGGGCAGAGACAGGAGAAGACACAGAATCCGAAGCAGGCTCCAGGCTGTGAGTGGTCAGCACAGAGCCCAACACGGGGCTCGAACTCATGAACTGCAAGATCATGACCTGGGCTGAAGTTGGACACTTAACTGACAGCCACCCAGGCACCCCATCGTTTTGAGAAAAATCTTGAGGCACTTTCCTCCAAAGATGCTGTTTAGAGGAATTTCGTGCCATTAAACAAAGAGAAATCCTATTTAAGTGGACTATGGAATAATATTCGGCAAGATTCTAGAGACTGTGCTGATAGCTAACCCAGGTGCTTGTATCCTTGTTTCATAGTAAGTAGGCGGGGCCAAGTCATAAGCAGTTGTAATTGTGATCCTGGCCTCTAAATGTAAGCTCCTTTGAATGCAGGTTACTCTAATTTGAACCCCAGCTTTCTGTATACATAGTCAGCACCCCATACATGATATTAATTCCCAACAAATTGTTAATTTGTGGCAGAGCTGTAAAGCTTCTCTTGTCAAAAGCTTTATTTTTCATGATCTCTGTAGAGAAAGAAATCCATCTAGAGATAAAGTTCAATTTGAAAAGCAAGTAATCTTTCCTAAAATTTCAAGTTATCAAAATTTCCTTATTATCAAGAGCCCAGCCCTGGGCCAGATGTTTTGGAAGATAAAAGGAAACTAGAAATCATGACCCCTTCCTCCCAGGAGACCACCATTGTATATGTAATCTTTACATGAGACTACTAAATTACAAGGCAATGTAATCAGATGCTGAGCTCTATGGTAGAGGCCATGAATGATGGAAGAACCAGAGGAAAAGAAAAAAAAAGGTCTATGAAAGTTTCATAACTTACTTAAACTGAGCCTTGAACAGATGGTGGGTGGGGAAAGCCTGAGAAAGACAAACAAGCTTTGCACTGTGCACAAGTACCATTGACGGGAAGGGAACGGTAAAAGGAGAGAACAGAGTGGTGTGCCATTTGGTCCATGGTAGGGAATAGTGAGATATTCACAGTGACCTTGAGGAGCTTTGTGTTTCTCAAGAATTTTGTAAGAGTTGCATTTTAGGATGTTGAGGGCTTGTCCCTATGTCTTATTTATCAATCATTCAGCTATTCCACCAAAGAAACATGAATATACAAGAGGCCATGTAAGAATAGTTAAGAAGATTTAATGTTTGACCTTAGTATCTATTAAACTAGATTTTTAAAAAGGAAAATGAGAGCCTGGTAACATCCCCACCATTAAATAAAACGTCCTTGATTTTCATATGAAAAGTCTTGCTTATTATACTCTCAAATTCACTCATCTTCTGTGAGGCCCGGAATGAAGTGACAAAATCAACATCTTCCCTATGATGACAAGAGATTTTGCATTTTCTTACCAAAAATATTCTGTGCTAGATAGAGTTTTTCAGGTTGACAAGTCTGAGCACTCATTTGGGTGGGACAGAAAGGGTCTCTGAATCCTCCACTGGCCTCTTTATTTTCTTCTTTTAATGAAAATGGACATCTAACATGGATGGACAAAGGGTGCCCCTCACCTTTTTCTGATTTCTAATGTTTCAAGAAATCATGGAGTCTAGGTGGCATATTTCACTTCTTTGGACATTTTACTGCTCCTGTTTCCTTATAATTTCCCCAGTTGAATAATCATAGAAAAACTTCCTTACAAAAAGATCACTGGATCTTTGAAAGCCTCCTACAAATCCCCAGGGTCAGAATGGCTCACTCGACTCATAACCAAGATGGTACCTCAGGCTACCCCAGTACGTTCTACATCCCCCACCCCATTCTATTGACAATTTCTTCTGGAAACTGGGTAAAGGCAAATAACAACAGGGAAATTGAACCTAGAAGTTTAGTAGCGTGTGTGAAACACACTGTCGGCTTGGTTCTGATGTGCTATGGGATGTAGGAGAGAAGTAGAAAGGGACCTGGCCACATTAGCCTTGTGAAAAAAATGGACTGTGGACAGGAAGAGCTTTTTTTTTTTTTTTTTTGAAAAAGGAAAATGGGAGAAATCGTTCTGAGTATTGGATCTGGTCTTTTCTTTTTGCAGGAATTCTGTTGTCCCTTTAGAAAATGTAGAAGCCGTTCCAAGGCACATTGGCACCCGTGTGGCACTGCAGCCTTCTCTTGGCACTGCCTCATCCTGTTGCTGGCAGGACAGAGCATGGACCTCTTTAGCCTCATCCTCTGTTGTTTTCTGCACAGGAGCCAGACATTGTGGCTACTCACGAGGCGAGGCTGGCAGCTGAAGAACCCAGATGCCAAGCTCTGGACTGGACTTCTGTTCGGTTTGTGGCTGGTCCCTTCCCTGGCATCTGCCCTGGCTTTGCAGCAGCCTGTGTCCCCGTCTGCAGCGCTGGGCTCAGGATTAGGCTTCTGTTGGCTCCCATGGATGTTCGGTCACTGTTTCCCTTTTGAATTATCCTTGATTATGAGGAATGTGCCTTTATGACACATTCCTCCCCAGGTGCCTGCTTAGACGATGTGCCTTCGCCACTAAAAAGGGGGTTTTCTCTCAATTGCTGGCCACTGTTAGCATGAAATCTCACGGAATGGGAACATTCTTCTTTGGTAGAAAGATGAAAAAGAAAATACATAAGCTTCTATTTCAGAGACAAACCTTTATTTTCTTCTTAATGATAGGAAAGGTTCTGAAACGATGTTAAAGAGAAAACAAAAACAACCCCTTACAACTGAGGAACTTGAGAAATTCCTGAAGCCTCTTCGTTCTTTTTCAGTTCCTTTGACTTGCTGTCCCTACACATGCCATTGTCCTTGACTGTCAGAGATGATTTCTTTCCCTTATCCAGGGACTTTGGACTTGACAAAAGGGAGGTGGGTTCTCCAGGTTACAGGAGGTAGTATATTTATGGCATTCATCAGCAAATAGACATTGAATTGGGTTCCCACTGGGTTAGGAACATTGGATCACATCTTGCTGGTGAGGGGGTGGCGGTAGGTGGATCAGTCAGGAAGTCCTACTTTACTTCATGGAGCTCATGAATAGTGCCCTGAGAAGAGAAGATCTCAAACTTACCTAAGAAATGTAAATCAACTTAAGAAGTTCACCAACTACAAGGGAAGCTAAGTATACAAGGACACAATTCAGGAGCACTCACCTCTAGAATATCTTTGTAGATCTGAGAGGCATCTGACATTTGTTCTAGACTCTTTAGGTATTTGCCTTGCTTCTGACTGACTCTTGTTCATGGGAATTATAGATACCATTCAAAAGGAAGGATGAATTACAGCTAAATAGAAGGCACCTTGCTTTTCACAGTACAGTATCTAAATGACCTTTTGGGTATTTGAGCAACCTTTGACTGAACACCGAAACCTGTAATCCTGTCAAGCTGAATGATTATTTACTGCTGGATTTCTGCAGCTGGAAAAGAAGCTGTCCCAATGGCTCTTTCCATCTTCGTGAAATCTCAATGGAAGCTAGGTCTTTGGTGTCAGACAGACCTGAGTTCTAGTCTCAGTTCTGTTCTTTATTAGCTTCATGACGCTGAGTAAATTCCTCAACCTCTTTTTTTTTCCCCCAATGTTTATTTGTTTTATTTTGAGAGAGAGAGGAAGCATCTATGGAAGCAAGTGGGGGAGGGGAAGAGAGAGAGGAGAGAGAGAATCCCAAGCAGGCTCCTTGCTATCAGCACAGAGCCCTACGTGGGGCTCAATCTCACGAGCTGTGAGCTCATGACCTGAGCAGAAATCGGGACACTTAACTGACTGAGCCACCCAGGTGCCCCTCCTAAACCTCTTTAAACCTCAGTTTGTTCCTCCATAAAATGAGAAGATAACAGCACCTAGCTCGTGGCATTGTTGTGAATGTTAGATGGCAAATTCATGGTACTGTGTATGTCATGGAGTAAGACCAAAATAGATGTTGTTCAGTGTTAAGATTTTTGTAGGTTGGAGCAGGAAGAATACCACCCATCAATCTACAGATCTATGTCATTTTTATCTCATTGCTTGACCCTTGTATTCATTGACTTACCAGCTTTTTAAAAATTTTTTAATTTATTTTTAATTATTTTTAACACTTTTAATTTTTTTTTATTTTTGAGAGAGAGAGAGAGAGAGAGAGAGAGAGAGAGAGAGAGCATGAGTGGGGTAGGGGCAGAGAGAGAAGGAGGCACAGAATCTGAAACAGGCTCCAGGCTCTGAGCCGTCAGCACAAAGTCTGATGCGGGGCTCAGACTCACTAACCATGAGATCATGACCTGAGCCGAAGTTGGGCGAATAGCTGGCTGAGCCACCCAGGCCCCCCTTGACTTACCTGCTTTTAATGAGGCAGAACAATCTGTGTTCTTGAGAGCCTCAGAGCTACATATAACATGGTGCCAGACAGAGCATGTGATGATAAAATATTTGTTAAATGAAGCAGTGGGCATGATAGACTTCAGGTTTATTCCCCTGAATGTATTATTTTAGAGAGTTAAGCCAAGATATAGCCAGTTAATAAATTACTATCAAAATTGACATCTCTTGAGGGGGCCAACAAAGGAAATTTGAAGTCTTAGGTGTATAGGTACTGAGGAAATAATTCTTTTAAAGAACGCTTTCCAAATTTGGAACAGTGGCCATGCTAACCTAGAAAACAAACTATTATTATTATTATTATTATTATTATTATTATTATTATTAAAAGTTTATAGGGGCGCCTTGGTGGCACAGTCGGTTGGGCATCCGACTTCAGCCAGGTCACGATCTCGCTGTCCGGGAGTTCGAGCCCCGCGTCGGGCTCTGGGCTGATGGCTCAGAGCTTGGAGCCTGTTTCCGATTCTGTGTCTCCCTCTCTCTCTGCCCCTCCCCTGTTCATGCTCTGTCTCTCTCTGTCCCAAAAATAAATAAACGTTGAAAAAAAAATTTAAAAAAAAGTTTATAATTTATTTTGATAAAGAGAGAGCAGGGGAGGGTCAGAGAGAGAGGGAGAGAGAGAATCCCAAGTAGGCTCTGTGTTGTCAGCACATAGCCTGATGCAGGGCTTGAATTTGTAAGATCATGACCTGAACTGAAGTTGGATGCTTAACCAACTGAACGACTCCAGCACCCCAGATTGAGGTAGGTGATCTTAGCAAATGTAAAGCGCATTGGGAAGAAGTAATAGTCATTAAGTGAAGCTTACTATCATTTGTAGGCTTTAGAAATCGGAGCCCATCTCCAAATCTATAGTATAAGGGAGTGGGGATTGGTATACTTTCTCTGTAAAAGGCCATATAGTAAATATTTAGGCTTCACAGGTTATATGTGTGGTCTCTCAGAATTGTAGTGTAAAGCAGCCATAGAAAATATGCAAACAAATGAATGTAGCTGTATTCCAATCAAACTATTTGGTGGCAGGATTTGACCCATGCATGGGCCACAGTTTGTTGATTTCTGGTATAAGGGATTAAAAATATGATGAGTTAATATCCAGAATTTTATGGGGTGCCTGGGTGGCTCAGTTGGCTGAGGGTCTGACTACAGCTCAAGTCATGATCTCATGGCTCATGAGTTTGAGCCTCGTGTCAGGCTCTGTGCTGACAGCTCAGAGCCTGGAGCCTGCTTCGGATTCTGTGTTTCCCTTGCTCTCTGTTCCTCCCACACTGGCACTGTCTCTCTTTCTCTCTTATTACAAATTTTTTTGAAAAATTATCCAGAATTTTGTTTTTGTAATCAACTTTTTAAATTAAGTTTTTAATTTTAATTATAGTATAGTTAATATACAGTGTTCCGTTAGTTTCACGTGTACAGTATAGTGATTCAACAGTTCTATATATATATCACCCAGTGCTCATCATGATAAGTGTACTCTTTTAAGTAAGTCACAGTCCTTAAATAAGGGATCTCTCATTTCTTTCTGGTTAACAGTTATTTATAATATTTATAAGGATTTCAAGTAATATGGAGATAGGGATCAGAGGTATGAGTCTGCTGTCCAAACTCAAAGGCTAGACATACGTGAGGAGCAGGCAGTAATAAGACAATCGGACTGGAGGGGTGGTTGGTTGCTAGAGAAAGAACACACACTCTTGCAGCTGACCGTTGCCATAGGGAACTGGGGCCCAATGTTTTAGATATTCCAGTTTTTCAAAAGAGCCCAGACACCTCATCAAATCTCCTGATTTTTAAATATTGGCTTAAAAACAGTTCTAAAAACAGTTTTAAAACCATTGAGTTGGGGCACCTTGCTGGCTCAGTTGGTTAAACAGCAAACTCCATTTCGGTTCAGGTCATGATCTCATAGTTCGTGAGTTTGAGCCCCACATCAGTCTCTGTGCTCACAGTGTGGAGCCTGCCTGGGATTCTCTGTCTCCCTCTCTCTCTGCCTCTCCCCTGCTCATGCTCTCTCTCTCTCAGAATAAATAAATAAACTTCAAACAAACAAACACTCAGTGCCCCACTAAAAAAAATGTAGCCTTAGGCTGGTAGTTTGTGACCTTTGCTCTCAGTCCACAGATCTTTACGTTGAAATACTTGTAGTTGCCATAAAATGGGGCTAGAGTTTTTTGCAAAGCCAGTCTGAATTTTACAAGGACTGATCACATTTATGCCTGTTTCCTTAAAGTCACCCCTCTATTGCAAAACTATTTACCCCAAGATGGCACCACGAGGCTTCACCTGACCGTAGGTTGAGGTATACCAAGCATACCCAGTGAAATTCTATGGATAGGATTTCATTAGAATTTGAACAGCCTGAAGGAAAAGGGGAAGGCTTGGCAGCTTGTTCATTAACAACGAAGATTTATGGACAACCAACCTGCCAAATTTAAAGAGAAATCAGTCCACGTTGGGTCTGAAATTGTCCAGCTCTGCTTGAATGGGTGAAACCCTCCCTTATCTCATCCCTGCTCTTCGTGTTGGCAGATTCAGTTCTATGATTCAATAGAAACCATTCTCTTTTCCTAATATTAAAATCTCATTTTGTTCTAAACTCTAATAATTTGAGACTTGTTTTTTTTTTTTTTTTTTCTGAGCTGGATATAAGCAAAAATTACCTTATCATGTGAAAGTTTAATTCCCTCATTTTAATGAGCTACTTTAAAATCAATAGGTTAAATAAAACTTGTATTGTTTTTATTTGACAATCTCAAACTGCATTATTGTGGAAGTATTTGGGGGTGCAAGTTGTAATTTTAAACGTCCCTGTGCTTATTCCACGGGATTCATCTGTACCGAAGCCATCTGAAAATTCTTTTGTGGAATGAAACTCACATGCTAGAAATCTTTGGAGGCTTTTAAACCCAAAGTCTTTTTTTTTTTCTTTTTCCTTTTTAGCAGCAATTCTCCCAGAAATAGTCTATTGTGCCTGACAAAATGTATCCAATCCCGAACTTGAAAAGGATCCACCCCTGTTTGTAACTCAGTGACCCCGAGGCCCAAATTGGTATTGAACTTTCTGAAAAAGCACTCTTGGTTCTTTAATAAGAACTTATTGGTAATTAGCACCCTAGCCTGGGCCTACATTTTGGGTTGTCAAAATAAAAATAAAAATTAAGTGGCATCTGTTGATCTGGAAAAAAAAAAAAAACCCAACCATTTATACACATTTAGCTCTGCATTTTAGAAATTCTTAAGTTAATCCCATCTTAGTGTTCTGGAGAAAGTTGCAATGGAATGAAATGATCCCATGAAATCCTTGTGTTCCATAAGGTGTCTTGAAGTTTGATTGGATATTAACTAAAAGATCATTTTGTTTCTCTTTTATAGCAGGAGATGCAATGTGTTCATTTTATAACATCTCCGCTGTTTGGAATAAATCACCAAGGACAGATGCTCATCACATTTCGGTTCAATAAAATTCTTTGCAGAGTCTGAACAGATACATGGCTAGTTGCTTTAGGTCTCTGTCCAGGCCATTATTTGTTTGGAAAATCAAATTCACAGAACAAAATAGAGTTACACTAAGGACATTGAAATTAATATTTTGCTTGCTGTCTGTGTGTTTGTTGTTACTCGTTGGAGGGAATGGAGACTATAGAACTTTGCCTTCAGTTTCCCAAGTTCCACCTTTGTAAGTATCATCGACCACCTCTTCATCTTTTCTTCTAAAACAGCACAGTTAATCTGATTTCCTTCTGTTATATCTTCTAGTAATACCATTTTAAAGGTTCTCAGCAGAAAAATTTGCCAGTGCTCTTGAAGAAGTGCTAAAATTCCATATTCAGTCTTTTCTGTGGTGGCAAATGGGTTTTCAACAAGCAAAACCGAGGCGTTTATTTTAAAGTAATATGCGTGTGCTGCAAAACTGTTGGTGAGTTTTGGACATCTTTCATGTGCTGTATGGCACTTCTCTTGAATTTTTTAAAAAATCAAGAAGACGTAATCTACTGACTTGCCAATATTCATTTTTTTTAAAAAAGGAGGAGAGATTTGAGCTTAAAAAGTTGTGACTGTACATCTTCAGTTGATATTTTCTTGAAGAAGTTTCATATGGTTTTAAATTATTTATCCAAGACGGTATGTGATAAACAGTTGAAGCTTCCCATAATGATGTGCAAGGTAAAAATGTGCATTTTACCAAACATTCATAAATGCACGTTCCTGCATTTGACAAAGCTGCACTAGTCTCCTGAGAAAATATTAAGTGTGTGTGTGTGTGTGTGTGTGTGTGTGTGAGAGAGAGAGAGAGAGAGAGAGAGAGAGAGAGAGAGAGAGAGAAAGTAAAGAAGCTGCTTATATGTTGAGTAAATAGATCAACCCATGGCTAGAATGGTTGCGGGGATGATAATCAGTCCCAAAGGGCCACAGAAAATGCTTGCTAACCTGTCATGGTAATTTTCCTGGAAAACGAATCAAGGAAATCCAGGGTGTATAATAACCATTTGGTAGGGCTAATGTTCTGATGCCATCTGACAGGACCGGAAAAGTGGGAAGTTAGGCGGGTGGCTCTAACCACCGCCAGTGAATTTTGCTTGCTGTTTGTTTATTAACAACCATGTCAGCTCTGGATTGACTTCTGTCTGAGCTTTCCTTCTTCCGAGAATGTGTTTCTCACCCTGGGATTCAAAGAACATTTTTATTGGTGTATACTTTTGCTCTGACAAAGAATTCAGGGACTGTCAGGCCATTTTAGGGTGGGCCGTGCTTTTTCCCCACCCAGAATTAGGTTTCCCAGCTGCAGAGAGAAACGCTCCCCATGTGCAGATCCTGAAGTTTATAGCGAGTCGACGACAGGAAATAAAAATTATGCCCTTTCTTTTATTTAAAGATCGCCTTCGTGTTGAACCGGCTTTTTACTGCCATTAAATATTTGCTTTCTGGGAGCATTTGTATATATTTTCTTAGCTCTTAACTACCATTTCTGCTCGGTTTTGTATCTGCTAGCCCCAGCATTTACAACCTACGAAAACCTCATAAATCTACTTCATTTTTCTAATAAGACATGAAAGTCCTTAATTGGCCTTAATGAAATGCACTTAAAGGGCAATAAACGTGTTTAAACCCTCTTTCAGGGTGAGCTTCAGTACTCTCTCTCTACTCTGTTTTAGCCTTTCTGGTAATTAATCATTTATTCATATGTGACGAATCAGTAACAAGATCAAGCAACTACCGCACAATTGCATGATAATAAGCTGCTCATATATGTGTCAAGATTTAGCAATCCTTTTTAAAGCCTAATTTAAAGTCATTTTACAACTAACCAGACTGCTTCTCTGAAGCATTTTTCCCCCAGTATCTTTTCTACATATTTTCATTTGGATGCCATCTTTTTATTTTGTTTATAGAGCCCAGTCCGCCTTAAATCCACTTATGGCACCAGCGTGAATTTCAGCAATGCAAACATTTACCATTGTTTTGCAGCAGGGTTGGAATTCTCTCTTTGATCCAAAGGGGGAGGGGGTGGAGGAGAAGCAAAAGGAAAAGAAGGACCGCATTTATAAATAGAAGACCCAAGAGTCCCTGCCATTTTTAGTATGTATTTAAATCTTAAATCTGCAGTGATTTATGGAGACGTGTTAATCATTTGTCTGCACCTCAGCACTCTGAGAATTCAGCAGTTTCCCATGCCGCAGATACGCCAGCGGAGGGGTTTCTTTTTCTGCAGAGGAATTCTTACCTTTTTTTAAAAAAATTGAGATATAATGGCCATATCCCTCACCATGAGAGGAATTCGTACTTTGAATGCAAGCTGATGGACCAAATATCTGAATGCCTGCTTGTGTATACACAAACTGGGGACTGGATTTTCCTGGCTGTGTGTGTAAACCATGTGCTCACCAGTCAGCCTTGATCGAGGGTATGTGAGGAACGATTTGGACCTGCTACAAGGTATATCTCGAGTTGACCCTAATGTATAATTGAACCGTTGGCCTCAGCTGTGGTCAAGGCAAGTTTGTTCAGCCCAAGGAAACCAAAGTAATTACAGAGAAGAATCAAAAGTCCTTCTTCAGCATATATTAACATAAGTATATTACTTGAGGCTTAATCATTTAAACGTCTTTAATATTTTCCCAAAAATAGCGGGTGACCAGACCAGACACACGCATACACACACACACACACGTATGTTTAAATAAGGAGACCCTGATAAACTCAGTAGCGATAGCACGTATAAAACTTGCCATCCGCATTGGTTTGCTCTCTGAATTTTTACCTTCTTCTAGTATATCTGTTAGAATTAAATATGTGAGTTGACCCCCACTCCTGACTCTCCCCCACCCCAGGCCGAGATACACTTGAACCTTATTCATTCAAATGTCAGGTGAAAAGGGCTGAGTATGAATTGGTGACGAAGTTGAGGAGTATAATTTTTGAAAAGAAATGTCATTTTATTACTCTAAAGTGTACTGAATGGCTACTCCAGGGTAATCAGGCAGAGGGAGCTCTGGCCAGGTCCGCTTTTATGTCTGGAAATGTGACCACCTGTGACAGCACGTTAATTGCCAGTTGGTAGTAAATGCTCCGGAAGCATTTCAAAATTGCTTTCTTATATACCTTAAAAATCCCCCTGCAACTCAACTGTAGGTGGCCTTCTCTAATGTAGAATTTTTTTTTCTTTGTTGCCAATAATACCCATGGTAATGGACTTAATACTTATCTGTCAATTTACCTTGACTCAGCAACAATTTTTTTTATCTTAGCTCCTAAAAAAGGTCAATTTTGTTCTTACTTCCTTGAAATTACACATTCCTGAATAGAAAGCCCCAAATTACTGAGATTTAATCAAGACCGCATTTTCATTGCAGTCTGTGTGAATGGCTCCCCCAGGAGTTGTGCAGTGCACAATCCGTGCATCCATACGTTGCAGCTCTGTTTTTCTGTCTGTATACACCTGGCCTTGCTAAAGAAGTATCTCTGATTTTGGCTGAAACAGCATTTTTCTTTCATTTTCAGATGGTATGTATTCTGTTTTATCAGGTACCTTTAAAGATCCTTAAATATAGCAAAAGTGTTTTCATGTGTTAATTTTTATATTGCAAACCTGATTGCTCTAATATTTTCTGCAATTCCTCACATGCATTATGTCTATTTATCTATCTCTAAATCACTCTATGGGTACAATGTGAGTCGTATCTTCATTCTATTTTGTCTTTCATTTTGTGACAAAATAATATTACTTCAATTGATGACAAATTTCCTTAGTCCAAATAACTTTACAAAAAAGTCAAGTTATGAGCCTGGAGTTAAAACAGAAAAAAAAAGGGGGGGGCTGTCTACTCAAGTTACACTAATAAGCTGATTTCAATAACTTTAGGGAGAAAAGATACAACTTTAGAATTTGAAAGCTGAACTCTTTACTGGACTTGAGATTTGAGATTTGAAGATGGAGTGCGGTAGCCTAAGCCCCCTGACTGGCATGACCCTGAATTTTGCAGAAGTAATCACAATGTATAAAAATGATCACAATGTGTAAAAATAATTGCAATAAGGTGATAATTTAGCAGTAAAAGGAAAATTCCAGACTCAGTTTAATCAGTTAAAGTGTCTCTCTGGTTCTTCTGATTTGTTGTTCGTTTACGCTGGGCAGCTGGACAATAGGATTTTGCACGGGCCACAAACAATGAAATAAAACAGCAAGATGTACTGTATTTTACTGAAACATACAATAAAGGGCAGCAGGGGACTAGTCAAAGCCCAATATTCAAAGACTGTAATTTTTTATCACTACTTTATTTCCTAAACCAAAATGTTTTTTGGGTATAAATATTGGATGAAAGCAAAAACTGCACCACATTTGCTCTCATGGAGGCAATACCTAAACCTACTTTTTATTAGAATTAAATTAATATTGTGTAAGTAGTTTTATAGTTTCAGCATTTTATTATTATTTATGTTCTAACTGCTCTGCATAAATAGAATTGTTCCTTGCTTCTTTTTGTTTTTACTACTAATAAAAAGTAATAGGTATCATAATTCAGGGACTGTTTGCATTTCAAGGCATTTTCTGTTTGGTCTGGGTGGCCTGTGGAAGGAGACATACCCCAAACTGGAGCGCAAGAAGCTTTAATAACACACGCAGGAGGCACTTCTGAGGAGCATTAAATGTTTAGGCAAGAATGGCCAAAACAAAGATGGACAATTAAAAGATTTTAAAATTGTTAGTCGGAAAGCTGGCCCATCCAACAACTGCATGGTGTGAGCAGGAATATATCTGAGCTGCTTTCTAGCTTCATTTGTGTATGTCTGGTATTTATTAATAAAGATCTGCCCTTAATTACCTGCTCATTTCTCAGAACACTTACGAAAGAGAAGAAAGTAGCCTTATTTGTGATGGGCAGGAAGGCAATTTTTAACCACAGCAACCATGCCTTCGTATACATTTCAAAAAAAGACTTTTCAGAAGTAGAAGTGATAGGAGATATGCAAGTGGAAATCAGAAAATGGAAATAATTCCTTTGTGAAAGTCATAGGCCTGTGACATTTTCGAGGCAATTATGCAAGAATTTACACTTGGAAATCTGGAAAACTGGACTAGTGGCTAGCACTACATTCCTCAAGTGGGCAGATGTAGAACCATATTTGGTAATGTTTTATGCCTCAAAACTGTACTACTATCATCGTTCTAAGCGTGCAGGCAGCACAAATCGCCCCTGCCATGCAGGTGATTCCCAGTGTCTTCGCTCCCAAAGAAAAGAATGGATCCTTTTTTGTCGTTATTCTAGAGAAATCTGTTTTACAGTTAAGCAAGTCCTACGAATATATAATGGAAGACTATACAACCATTCAAAGGAACGTTTGGAAAGGATTTTTAGCTACATAGAAAATACTGATTCTGGAATGAGAAGGGAAAAATACAGCATGCAAAATTATATCCTCAGTGAGATCTCAGAGAGAGATAACGCATGGCAGAAAGACTAAATGAAATATCCTAAAATGTTAACACAACTTGCTCTGGGTGGCAGGATTATGGGTGACCTGTTTTTCTGTGTATGTTTCTCTAATTTTCAAAGTTTCTGTAATATGCATTCATGTTTGCAAAATGAAACTAATATAATTATAAGCAAATAAATAAAATGATAAAAACAGACTTAAGGATGCATTTTTAATGAATTATACTATGTTAAATTTTTATATACATTGTCAGTAACGCTGAGAGAGCTTATCTGATTATTTTCCTATATTATAGATGAGGATACTAAAGCTTGAGGGAGATAAGGTAAGTGTCCAAGGCCACTCCGCTAGAGAAGTAGAGAATTACAATTCAAATTGGGATAGATTTGTTCATTTTCAACCACCACATTGCCTTTCTAAGTCACTGGTCTTCATGCGCATTTCACGCATAAACAAAAAATTAGGGGTGGGGAGTGCCTGGGTGGCTCAGTGGACTGAGCGTCCTGCTTTGGCTCAGGTCATGATCTTGCGGTTTGTGGGTTTGACTCCTGTGTCAGGCTCTGTGCTGAGGGCTCAGAGCCTGGAGCCTGCTTTGGATTCTGGGTCTCACTCTCTCTCTGCCCCTTCCTCACTCATGCTGTCTATCTCATAAATAAATACACATAAAAAATTTTAAAAAATCGGAAGGTGTCACTGATTCTTCTTTGCTGAAAGAGGCAGTGTGTGGCCACTTCTCCCACCGTGCTGGGTCCTGGAATCATGTCTTTTCTTTTCATAAGGGATGTCACTTTTGGTGATTCTGCTTTTCTCTCCAAATCAAGGGCTGTGTTTTTGTTCAAACCAAACCAAGGAACGGGGCTTCCAGACACCAGCATTCCAGCTCATGAGAGCTCCATCAGTTTGCCGGAGCTCAACTTTCTGTGGTGACGCTGGCATGTTTCCGATGGCGGAGTTTTTCTCAAGCTCTTGTGCTGACTTTTCTGGACACCTTTCCATCCTAACACATCCCATCTATGCTACAATAAATATTGAGCTCAGGTCCTTCTGATTCAGACCGGGCTTGTCAATTTTTTACATAAAACTTGAAAAATATCGGACCTAATACCTGCAGAAGCAGGCCTGTGTTTACTCATGGCACTTATTATAACACATGCTTTTATTAGCTTTGACTTTCTTTGGAGTAACCCCTGAAAACTAGGGATTCTAATACAAACATACTATCAGTTAAAATTTTCTGAGATTTTCATGTGCTTCAAGAAGAAAACAGATTTTGTTTTCTTTCTTTTCTTTTCTTTTCTTTTCTTTCTTTTCTTTTCTTTCTTTTCTTTCTTTCTTCTTTCTTTCTTTCTTTCTTTCTTTCTTTCTTTCTTTCTTTCTTTCTTTCTTTCTTTCTTTCTTTCTTTCTTTCTTTCTTCCTAAGGTTATTTGAATTAAGCTTAGAGGGCAACTCTGAAATTAGTTCTATTCTGTTAATAATTTTGTGGGATGGTTTGAATTTTGTGCTTCTAACACACCAGGCCTAATTTCCACGGTAGCCTCTACACTACATTTGCAGTTCTCAGTGACAGTGCAAAGTGATTGATGTACGTGATGATCCAGATAATTCAGAGGGATGGACTATTGAAGATAGGGTTTTCTTGGGCTCGATTAAGCTAGGGAAGGATGGCTCCATTGACCATCATTTGTCCGGAACACTTGGATAAGCCTTAATGTTACTTCTGCTATGCAGAATTTAGGCATCAAGTGTGGCACTTTTAAAATATGGTCCCAAATATTTTGCTACTCTTCCCATTGAGAAGGGGTCTATGTCCCCTCTCCTTGAATCTGGGAGGGTTTGTAAGTGCTTCCACCATGGGTAGACTATCAAGACTAGGATACAGAGGCCATGCCTTTCACTTGGTTCTTGTACACTATTTCCTCTCTAGATGCTCTCTCTGGATGATCCTTCTTAGAACCCAGACATGCTATGAGAAGCCCATGTCCACAGAATGGGGACAATAGTTTCAGCTGAACCCAGCTTTAAGTCATCCCAGATCGGGTGCAGACATGTGAGAGAAGTTTTCAGATGGTATTAGCCTGCAGCAATTCCAGCGTGCTCAGCTAGGGCCCCAGTTGCAGTGGAACAGCAACGAGGCATTCCCACCAAGTGCCGTCCAAATCCTACCCACAGAACTGGGGAGCATAATAAAAAGGGTTGTTGTTTTACACCGTTAAGTTCAGAGTGGTTTGTTATACAACATGGAGAACTAGAATGGCAAGCTTTTAAAATGTCTCTCCCATTCTTAGTCGTTCAAATAATGTCTTACTCTTATCTTATTTACTATGAACTAAGAAGCCCCAAGGAATGTCAGAGGCATGGCAATAAAAAGATAAAGATGATTAAGAGACTCCTGGGGGTTGGGTTGGGGGTTGAGGAAGAACATGTGACATACCCACAGATGCTGATACATATCTCCTGGCTTTTGTGGTATGCAAAAGTAATTACAAATATGTGGACATTACAAAGAACTTTTAGATGCATTTAATGCGACTGAATTGCCTCAACAATCTTACAAAGCGAGTATTATTATCATCATCATCATTCTTATTTTACAGATTAAAGAACTGGGGTTCAGAGAGGATCACTAGCTTGCCCGAAGTCACGTAGCTGCTTGAGGGACACAGGGGACGGGAACTCATGTCCCCTGGCCTCTTATCCCTTGCTCTGCTTGGGAAGAGAGCTGCTGCCCCTTGGTGGCAGCTGGTCTCGCTTCATACAGTCCTAAACAGCAACCTTTATAGGAAGCCAGAAGGGTCCCCTTTGCTGAACGGGGCCCCAAACGGCAGTCCTATAGGTCTCTCCTCCAGGATGGAAGGGTTAAAGAGAGGAATAATGGCTGAGCTTTTAATTTCTCTGCGAAGAGCACAACGACTTTTGAGGATTCTTACTGCAGACTTCAGCCCACTGTATTTCATTTCTAGAAGTTTGATTGTTTACAAAATGCCTTCCATGCCCCAGTTTAACATGTCCAGTCTTTCCTCTAGCTTCTTGAATATCTGGAATGCAGTTATAGTATCTGTTTTAATGTCCTTGTCTGCTAATTCTATCATCTGTGTCATTCTGGGTCAGTTTCAATTGACCCAGATGGGTTGCATTTTCTGCTTCTTTGTGTGCCTGGTAATTTTTAATTTGATGCCAGCCATTGTGAATATTATCTTGTTGGGTGCTGGATAGTTTTGTAATTCTGTATCGCTGAGCTTTGTGCTGAGACATGGTTAAGTTATTTAAGAACCAGTTTTACCCTTCCAAGTCTGGCTTTTGAGCTTTGCTAGGTGGGATCAGAGCTGTGTTTCACATAGGGTTAATTTTTGCCTGCTAATGGGCACTATTTCCTCTTAATCTCTGGACACATGTGCACTGGTTGGCCCTCAGCTGCATGCTTGAGAGGGACGCTCTGTAGTTTGCTGAGGTTCTCTCCCTGTACAGAGCTCTCCTCTCAGATTGCCTGCCCTATAAATTGTCGCTGCCCTGGCCTCCCTAGACTCCCAGTCTCCTCGACTCAGAGAGACCACGGGGCTCTGAAGCAATTGTAGGGCTCACCTTATTTATTTTCTGTCTTTCAGGGATTATTGTCCTTTGTGATCTGATGTCTAATGTTTTGAGACCTGTGTTTTATGTAGTTTTTTGAGTTTTAGTTATTTTAGGTAGGGGGATAACAGGAAGCCCTGCTGTGTCTCCAAGACTGGTGAGATAACAAACGCATCTAACTGATAGGTGGCTGAAATTGGGCCATTATTGAGAAACCAATCTTGTTTAACTGTTTTCTTTTTCTCTGGAGCTCTGCCTTCAGGACTATTGAATGGGATAAACTTGTGGGTCCTTTAAGTACTTCAGTCACAAAAACCCTCTTGAATATTATTTGAGGCCAATTCACCCACTTTTCAATGCTGAGATTACAATTTGAGTGTGTTGTACACTTTATGGCTAAAATGCAAAGGCTAATTCATGACTTCAGTAGGAGAAAAACATTCATTTTCCTTAGACTTCAGTTTTGATATTTAGATGTTTGTTTCTGGTACTTTATGCACAGTTAAGTATTTATTACATGTCTACTTCGTGTCTTCCGCTTATTACGTTATACTGCTGCTGGACTTTGAAATCTTGTATTGGATGCAATACTCACACAATTAGAAATTTCTCTTATCCCTTGCATTAAAATCATTCACACTTCCTCTGAACTTACATGGACTCCTCCTCAAACTTCCCAGACATGGTCACTTTCGTTGCAGGAATAGAGGCTCACTTCCAGGGGGTCATGGGAGCTCCAGGGGAGGAAGAACTGACCCTCCTGGGATCCAGAAATAATCCAAGGCAGCTCCTTGGTAGGAGCTCTTGGATCTTATCTGAAGGGCCCACCACCAATGTTGACCCCACCTCTTCCCATGGTCGGTCAGTCTCAGGTTGGATTCTCCAGGAAACACACTGCGAGGTGGAGTTCTGAAGACAGAAAATTGGATCGGGGGAGAGATGCCGTTAGGACTGATTCCTGACAGGGACAGAAACAGGACTGGGCAGAGGGAGAAGTTGGACACAAAGCCCGCACCACAAAGGCCTCAGCTCCCAGTGGGGAGCTCTGGAGCTGGGATGGCCCTTCTGAGTTTCCCCAAATTGAGGGAGGAGGGGTTGATAATTTGTATGCTCCCATCCACTAGTTCTTGGGTGCAGGCTGGTCCTGGGCAGGGGGTGTGGTCATGGATGAGGCTGCTGAGGGCAATTTCTAGGAAGGGTCTCAGTTCATTGCCATCAGCCTCCAGCCCTCTCAGAAACTGGAGGAATGGGTGCTTCAAATAGGAAGCGACCTATTGGGTTTTGGGGTTCCAAGGGGCGATTTCAACAGTGTATTAGCTGTGAGAACTCGGGCAAAATCTTTCATTCATTTGTTCATTCAAATGATATTTTTGAAATGCCTATCCTATGTTTGAAGTTCTGACGATAAAGAGGTGAAGTGGTCAAGTTCAAACAAAACCCAAGCCCTTATGGAACCTATAATCTTGTTTAAAAAATTACGTACTCAGGACCATATTCAAAATGGCTGTAAAGGGTAATAAAAGTTACAGACAAGTAACATAAACTAATGTGAAGTGCTTCTCAAACTTCAATGTGGAAAACAAATCATCTGAGGATCTTGTTGAAACGAAGATTATAATTCAATAGATCTGGGGTGGGGCCAAGATGATGCATTTCTGATAAGCTCCCAATTGATGCTGCTGCTGGTCCATGGGTAACACTTTGAGCATCAAGGTGGGAAAGGACACGAATAGGGTGGACGAGGAGGGCTGGGTGGTGGTCTCTGTAAGAGAAGTATATTTGAATTGAGACCCAAAGCAAGTGAATTACTTCATCCAAGTCTTAGCCTCCTCAGCTATGAAATGAGAATAATAACACTTAGTAGGCACTCAATAAATATTAACGACCGGTGTGGTTGTTACAGGGCTCGCTGAGGCCCATCATGGTCGTTCTGCCCTCCTCCTACCTCACAACCTTTCATCTTCTACTCCTGCTCGTTGTTGCCATGTTCTCGCCATGTTTTCTATTTTAAATTCTCAAGAATGGGGATTTGATTGGCTCAGCTCTGTGTGAACCAACTGTTTTAAGCCCAGCTACTTCGTAGGCTGCTGAAGCCTGCCTACTGGGAATCCTTGGCTTTATTGTCCTTCACTGGTCCATCAGCTGCATCTGGAGAACAGGGGCATCATATGGTATGAACACAGCAGCCTGAGCTGCTCCCTTAGCAAAGGCGCTTGGCAGGCACTAAGGCTAATGTTTAATATGCGTGCCTTGTTAGGTCACTGGTCCCATTTTCCTGGGGCCAGCTCTTCATGCATTCATTTCTTCTTATGGAGTGTGAGTTCCCTGAGGGTAGGCACCTGTTTTTTTCTGACATCTGCAAAGTGTTGGCCATACAGCAAGAACTTAATATTATGGGGGTTAACTTAGCAATATTATGGAGGCGCCATGCGGGCTGACATGCTCTGGGGAAGGTTTGGAGGAGGAGGCTGACAGAGAAGGAATGTGAAAGACAAGAGTATTTCAGTAGATGGAGTGGAGAATGCAGGGAGGCACTCGCATAAGCAAAAGTTCGGTGGGTGAAAAGACCAACATTTTAGGCAAGACACAAACGATGTCTCGGTTTATTCAGAGGCTGACCTGAATTTGAGCAATGTTTGTGCCTGCTACAGATACTAATTGGCATTTTCATTAGTCTTTCTGTGTAAGTCCTGGATACCCTGCTCTTGTGTGCATGTGCACACACCGTATAATAAAGATAAAACATTCCGTTAAAGCATATTCTGCTCAAGCATTTACTTCACTAGCCGCAGAGGTGTGGAAGTCCAAAGCCAGGAGGAATGCAAACATAATGAGAGGCAGCTTGCCCAGAGGGTGGTTTGTTGTAAGGGCTCCCAGATCTTATTTTAAGGCTGAAGCCCCCAGGTGTCCTTCCTCCTCTTTTCAACTGACAGTTGTGGTTGTGCAAGGAGTGCGGCTGGCCCCGGTGAACTGCCAGCCGGGTTCGAACAAACAGCCTCTGTGGCTGTGGATTTCCTCTTGGCTCTGCCTGGAGGCAGCAGTTAGTGTTGGGGAGATTGGGGGCTGGAGGCTGGGGCCACACTTTGAGTGGTGCTAATTCTGACTCCAGTTCCCTCATTGTCAGGACTGTTGTGACAATTTTAGCTTCTCCCTTGGACACTAACAGTGCCCGAGAAGAATATTCGAGGGGACAGCCCTTCCAAACTGCACAGCCTTTAAACTTTCCTGTGAATATGACTCCCGACTGATGGGCATGCCGCTGTGCTGGTCTTTGCGATGGGGTCGAAGCTTCCTTCTCCCCTATCCCTGAAGAAAAGCTCTGCTTCAATGAGTAATACAAATGAGGGCGAGGGGCACGTTTAATCTGTTCGAGATCACTCCGTACCTGAAAAACTTCCCAGCTAATCTCTCTCCCGCTAGTCTTTTGCCCTGGAATCCTTATCGTAGGGGGCGCCTGGGTGGCTCAGGCGGTTAAGCGTCCGACTCTTGATTTTGATCTCATGGTTTGTGGGATCGAGCCTCACGTTGGTCTCTGCCCTGACAGCATGAGCCTGCTTGGGATTCTCTTTCTCCTCTCTCTGCCCCTCCCCTGCTCGCTCTCTCTCTCTCTCTCTCTCTCTCTAAAAATAAATAAATAAACATTAAAAAAATAAAAGAATCCTTATAGTACAACATGCCAGGTTAATTCTAACATTTTCATCATGTCATTACCAAACTTTCCATGACTTCTTTTACTTCCAAGATAGTGTCTTCTTCCTTTGTTCAAATTTAATTTTGTCTTCCCAATCTGGCCCCAAACTCTTACCACCCTTGCGTTCTATTTTCTGTACACCAGATCTCCAATCTAGCCAGACTGGTGAATCCGCTGTTCCTATATCCTACAGTTCCTGTCTTAAAATCTTTGCCCACAAAGTTCTTTATGCTGGCTACGCATTCTCAGGTCCTGTCTCTGAGTTCACTAGTTCTTCACATCTAGCTGAAGCCGCACGTCCTCCAGCCTCCAGGATGGCTGTACTCCCAAATTCCTCCAGTGTCTCCCAGGACTCTTCATGGCTGAATCTTAATCCCATCTGGGTTTTTTGTCAATTTTTGGTGTGCCTAGGCTCTGTTTCCTCAACTAAGACCGTCAAGTCCTAGAGGACAGCCTAAGCACAATGTTCTGTAGTTTAATGAGTTACTAGCAGCTTGTATGAAGAGTGCTGTTAGTTACAAATAAATTTGATTGAAAACAGACCTCAGAGGTCTCACAGTTGAAAAAAAAAATTTATGTTTATTTGTTTTTGAGAGAGAGAGAGAGAGAGAGAGAGAGAGAGAGAATGAGCAGGGAAGGGGCAGAGAGAGAGGAGACACAGAATCTGAAGCAGGCTCTAGGCTCTGAGCTGTCAGCACAGAGCCTAACACAGGGCTCGAACCCATGAGCCGTGAAATCATGACCTGAGTCGAAGTCAGACATTTAGCCGACTGAGCCACCCAGGCACCCCGAAAATTTCTAATAATGCCAGCACTATATATACTGGAAATTAATAAGTTGGCATATCAGTAGACTTTTCTCTCAAGTTGAGTTGTTCTCTATAGTCAGTGTGGTGTAGTGGAAAGAACTCTCCAGGGGGAGTGGAGATACTAGACTCTCATCCCATCTCTGCTGCCAATGAGCTATGGTGTCCCTCATGAGTGACCCTGCTTCCCTGGGGCTCAGCTTCTTTAAGCTGTGGATGTCAGAGAATATCATAATCCCAGTTTGAATTAATAAAGGGCAAGGCCAGGGCAGGGTGGCACATTTCTGTAAATGTTCAAGTTTAAACTCTTGCTTCTGTATTTCTCTGTTTTCTCTTGTTAGGATCCCCTCAGTAAGTCTGATAACGATCTCACTTTCCTTTTTATTCCTTCCCTTGTTCTAACCACACTTCAGTGTGTTCTTCTAAGATAAACATTTCTCAGGCCTTGAGTGCTGAGGGGGCACGTGGAGGTTCCAGCTAACCTTGCTCCCAGAATCTTTGTTAAAAAAAATAATAATAAAGGAATGAACTCTTAGCCCAAGAATACATCTTTCTTGTAATTAAACATTGCATTCCCGCTCAAGAGTGCCAAGCCTTTAAAAAACATGACCTCATTCATCTCTCATCCCCTGTCAGCTCATAGGATGTCTAGAGATGGGGGCATAAGGGAAATGCCCAGCATGCCACCCCATTTTACAGAGTGAGAAATCAAGATCCAGAGCCTCCGCAATTTGCCCTAGGAGTTCAGTGAGTCCCTGGCTGGTAGGAAAACAGAACACGGGGTTCCCAGTTCTGAGCCACTTCTACAGCCACAGGCATGGGGCAAGTTTGGGAAGAATCTTAAAGAGATTATGGTGAGCCAAGCAAGGGTGATGAGTGAGTGCAGTGATATGCTCTGACGGGAGACTGGTGAAGAAAAAAGTGTTCATTCACCTACAGAATTTTCTAGAACAAAGAAAAGGGAACGCTCTATTGACGCAAGACCAAAGGGAAGATAAAAAAAAAATGATCTGGGCCACCTTTACTTTATTTATTGATGTTCAAACCTAACTACCAAGCTGTATGATATGTTATCTGCTTCATAGTTGGGAGAAAACTTTGCATTGAGACCTGACCGGAGAAGGAAACAACAGAAAATGAAGGAAGCTTAGGTCTCGAGCCTCTCACCTGCACCGACCCCCTTCCAACACCGGAGAAGGCCCTAGCAATGGGTTCACGTGGTTCTAGATTTCTGTAAAACCTGCAAAAGTAAGGTATTCTTTTTCTTAATGAGTCCCCCAAACTGTACAAGCTTTAGGGCTCATGAAATCTGAATCTGCCCCTGGACCCAACCTCCACTGACATAATATCCACAGCTTCTGAGCCCCAAGAGACCACTCCTCTTGCTAAATGGAGCTGTGCTGCCTTAAACTGCCGAACTCTGTTTGCACGTGCTCCCTGTGTCCTCAACATGCAATTGCAATTCTGGGTCCTAAAGAAGGATCTGAGCCCTTGTTGTGTAGCCAATGCTTTCATAAATGTCACCTAAGTCCAGACTTTCCACGTCTCAGTTTTTCAAAGTGGGGGGACAGGTTCAGGGAGGTCTGGTAACTTGGTGAAGGTCACCTGGCTTGAAAGTGGCACAGCCCTTGAGACAAGTCCTCCTTGTGGCATAAGCAGTGATAGGTGGGAAGGGGGGAGGGAAGAGGATTCTGGGGTAATGGGAAAGATCTTTCCTTTTTGCTTGAGCCTCTTCTTTGTTTTTGTTTTTCCTGATCTATTTCTCTCTCCTTTCTGTGATTGCAATCAATGGGTGTTTATGCCATGTGTGGTGTCTTCAAGGCCTTGGGATACACACTCAAAGATGGAAAAGTCAGTTTCTGGGGCACCTGGGTAGCCCAGTGGGTTAAGCATCTGACTCTTGGTTTTGGCTCAGGTCATGAACTCACGGTTTGTGGGTTCAAGCCCTGTGTTGGGCTCTACACTGGCAGCGTAGAGCCTGCTAGGGATTCTCTGTCTCCCTCTCTCTGCCCTTCCTCTGCTTGTGTTCTCTCTCTCAAAAATAAATGAATAAACACTAAAAAAAAAGTCAGTTCCTTGCCATATAAAAGAGGGAGCAAAATAACTACACCAAATCATTGGAACACTACGTACTACTAGTACGTAGTGCTAATGGGGGTACAGGTGAGAGGAAAATGCCGCAGGTGAGATGAGCTTCAGATAATATTTCAGGAGGATGAAGCAGCTGGGGAAAATGGGCATGGAGCCTGTGGCCAGAGCCCAAAGGAAAGAAGAAAAAATACGAATAAGTAGTATTGTCCTTAGACCTAGGCAAGGGGGCAGGGTGGCATTGCCCTGAGCCCTGTACTTTATCAGAGCAGTGAGCCTCACATTTTGGCATGCACCAGAAGTGAGGGGGGCTTGCTAAAACTCAGATTCCTGGGTTCGCCCTCCTGAGTTTCTGACTCAGTGGTTCTGTGGTGGGTACCGAGGGTCTGTATTTCTAACAATGTCCCACATGAGGCTAATCCTGCTGGCAGGGAGCACATTTGGTTTAGAGGGCCCACTCTGGGCCCCCTCTGGGCTGTCCCTTCACTACAGGGCAAAGGGTCTGCAGGGCCAAAAGGGTGGTGCTCGCTCACACCCCATGACCCACCTTCCAGACTACTCTTCATGTATTAGGATTTGGAGGTCTTAGATTTTTCATCCCAAACACACCTGAGCCCACTTCTAGGACTGGGTGGACCCCTTCCCTAGGTTTCTTTTCCCGAAGATGAACTGTCTCACTGATCTGTGCACCCTTAGTCCTAAGGGGTGGCCGCGGGATGCGTATTTACTTGCCGTGTGGACAGAACTTGCACCTGCAAACTCTTGTGCCCATAGTTGTGCATGCTGGCCAAAGTGGAGATAAATCCAAGGGGTAGGAAGAAATGAGGACGCCAGCTATGGATTAGAATCCAGAAACCAGTTTCCTCCCCACCTCCACGTTCTAACACAGAGCTCTGAGGATCTGGAGGATTCTAAATCCAAGCATAGCCTTCCAGGTCATTATGAAGGTGTATTTGTCAGGCAAGAAAATAAAACACATTGGACTGAATGGTTTGTTCATTTGATCTATAAATTTTAAATATTTGGGCATTTGGTACATGGGCTTCTATTTGTATTCTTATTCCAAGGTCTTCAAATGTTAGAAGTGGGTCTGTAGACAAGAGCAAGCCATACCTCATTCTAATTTTTCTAAAAGAAAAAAGAGACCTTTTTTTTTTTCTTTCCACCTTGTTGCAGGCATTGAAATTCTTTCCTGTAGTCGTTGACTCCCAGAAATGGAGAGCTGCTCCTGCCTGGAGTGACATAGCTCGTGTGCCAATCTGTGAATAAAATGAGCTATGTGTATGTTTGCCTTTGTCATCTCTCTCCTTTCTCTTGGTGCCTCTCTTCTCTCCCCCTTCCAAAGCCTGTGACTCTACACAAACTACTGATATTAGCTAAGGATGGCCCAAGGCCCCTCTCAGGAATACCCCTCGGAGGGGGCAAAGCCTCTGAGCTCTTGAGTCACGACATTCTGAGTGCCCCGAGATATGGAATGCTATGGGATGGAGCATTTGGGGCACACTTCAAACCACAGCACAATTGGGGCTTCCAACATGTGGTTTTATGCCTGTGCAGTGGAAAGGTTTCAAAGAGAAGGAGAATTTGTAAGCACTGGAAACACAGAGGAGTAACGTGGGTCTAGGTAATGACTGGCAAAACTCAGTTCCCAGGGATTGATTAGTGATTCTAAAATTTTGATGGGCACGAACTTACCTTAAAGCTGGCTACTCATGCAGATTCCTTGGGCCCCAGCACAGAGACTGTGATTCAGTAAAGCTGGAGAAAGGACTAAAAATGGACAAGTTCAACAACCACCTCAGCCCCTGTCGCAGGTGGCTCTTGGAACCCCCCTGGAGAGCTCACTGTCACATTCAGGGGGAGGCTATTGCCTATACAGCCGAAGAACAGACAAGTCTTCTTTGGAGGCAGGAGAGCCTAGTGGTTATGAACGTGAACTCTGGAGCCAGGCTGCTCAAGTTCAAATCCCAGCTTCACTATTTGCTCATTGTGGGAGCTTGGGCAAGTTAACTAACCTCTCTAAGTCTAGTTTTCTCATCTTGTGAGATGGGGATGGTGCTCAAATCCTCACAATGTTGTCCTGAAGAGCCCATGAGTTAACTTAGGGGAGGCACTTACAACAGTGCCTGGCACTATTTGCTACTGTTGTCATCTGCTGCTATTATTCCTCTAATAAGAAGGAATTTGGTAGCCATGGAGTCTTGTCAAGAGTACTGATTTTAGTGGGTTTCTGAAGAAAACTGTGCCAAAGGAGTGAGTAAACAGAGAACGTAGGAAGCTACTGAGGAAATGAAAGGAATCAGTGGAGCCGTGTGCTTTCTCCAGCTGCTTGTGGGCAAGTACAGACCAAATCCCGCTGAACCACCAGAAGGGTCCTTACCAGACCAGGGTTACCTGCACTAATTAGCCACACACAACGCTTCCCTTCCGCTTCCAGGCAGAGAGGTCTCGTTAATGCTATAGAGGGAATCTTCCAGAAAATGCCACATTCAACATCAGCACACCTGCTTCATACACCCTGAGCTCCAAATGGAGAAAACAAGCAAAAAAATTGATTTAAATTATGCAGGTGGAGGGTAATTAAATATTGATATAATAATTATTAAATTATGCAGGTGTAGGATAGGTTTATGTGAAACTTCTGGAATCACTGCAGGAGGGGTATAGACAATGAAAAAGCCTGCATGGGGCTCTGAGCTGGAAGACAATGCTGTGAAGTTATGGTTGAACTGGGCAGCTGGTTAACTTCACATTCATCCGTAGGTAGATATCTCTCTGGATGAGTTCATCCAAACCAAGGGCAAGGCTTCCCCCAAATGGCCTGAGCACATAAAAGAGAAAGCCACTCTGATCAGGCAGCCCTAAGAATTAAAAGAAAAAATAGAAAAGGAAAATGACAGAGCCTCCCGAATAATTGTATTTTCCTGTAAAACTGTAATCTGAAACAACAACACCGACTACTGTATTTTCTTGTCTAAAGTAACGGTGGTGATTTCGAAGCCAGAACAAAATAGCTCTGCAGTGAACAAATGGTTGAGAGAAGAGCCGGAGGCAAGGTTCGAGGAGCCATGAGGTGGAGTCATCGCACGTCTGGACCAGGAATGTGTGTGTGGACGGTGGCTGGGATGGGCGCACTTGCCACAGCTAGCTAGTTTGTTGGAGGAAAATTCTAGTTCCAAGGCAGTGAATTTTTATGTTTGACCATTTTGTCACTTGTGTCACTAAAAAAGAATGGGCCAGATGGTGGTCTCTAGTATGTTTTTCACAGTGTGGCGTCTGCAGAGGGGTTTACCCTAGTCGGCCATTAACAATCAGTCTGAACAGCTTAAATGAGAGTCCAATGTTGAAAGGCAAGAAAGCCAAATGCTGAAATGTTCTTTAATTTCAAATCTCGGATGAACTTGAATGTTCAGTTTTAAAAGCCACAGTGACAGTCCTAGCCAATGGATGAGATGACAACTTCAAGTATCTGTTTAAATAAGCCATTCCCCCCCTTCTCTGTCTCCATAAAATACAAAATATTATGGTTAAGCCAAAGGATTCTGATGTGGTGGCATTCAGTGTTTCTGACTTTGGTTTTGTGATTTTTGACTTTTCAATGTGAGTTTAGAGGGTCTCGTACTTAGGCAAGCTTCAGAACCTCATGGGAGACTTGTTAAAACACAGATTGCTGGGCCCCATCACCAGGATTTCTAATTTAGTAGAAATTTACATTTTGAACAAATTCTCAGGTGGAAGTTCCCAACTCCCCAGCACTTTCTCGGCTGCTGGTGTGGGGACCACACACATGGTAATCACTGTTCTAAAACATCTTCTGGCTCCATTGAGATCCTAAATTTTTTTTAAAGCCCGTAAATTCTTTTGAGAATCTGATGAAAGCCATGGGCCCTTTCCTTAGAAAAGATATATAGCTAAACATAGACACTTGTAATTTTAGAGAATTTATCCTAAGGGGATTCCATGAGTGTCTGTATAAAAGCCCTTGTCCTGTCTAGAGCAGGGGTCAGCAAACTTTTTCTGTAAATGTCTAGATTGTAAATTTTGTAGGCTTTATGGGCCATACAGAGTCTCTCAACTCTGCCATTGTAGTGGGAAAGCGGCCATAGACAGTATGGAAATGGATGGGCTTGGCTTTGCTCCAAAAAAATGAATTTATAGGAATAAGTGCTGGTGGGCAGTATTTGCCCCCTGGGCTGTGGTCTGCCAATGTCTGGTCCAGAGCATGCATTTTAGAGTCAGAGTAGCTGTGCAACCTTGGGGTCAATTCTTAACCTATTCCAGCTTTGTTTTCCTCATCCGAAAAATTAAGGTGTGATGATTCTTGCTCTGAAGTCTTGTGTTGACAAGTAACTGAGATGAGCCACCCCAAATTCCAAGCATTTTCCTTAAATGCTATTATATTTCTATTTAACAGTATTAATAATAGTAAATAAGTAAATACTAGTGTGAAAGCCCTAGATGAATCGTACAGGCACCACACAATATTGGTTCTTGGTATCGTTATTATTGTCAGGCAGAGAAAGTGCATGGGAATTACCCAAGTACAAAGACTGGTAATGTGGCGCTTTGTTCTAGAATTGTGAAATTAGAGGGTTGAAGGTCTAGTAAGGCCTTATGTGTCCTCGCCATTGTCTTTCTCTCCACACTCCTCCTGCCCACTGTACTACTGACGCCTGGCTTTTCTCCTAGATCCATATGATCTTGAGATTAAACCCCTTCTTTCCTGGAATGTTCTTTCTCCTCCTTACCACATCCTTCAAGCCTCTGTTTAAGTGTTACTTCCTCAGAAGGTAGGTCAAACAGAACGTTGTTATTTTCCCTTGTAAATTATTAGAATTTGTACTTATTTACTCATTTATTTACTAGATTTTGAAAGTTCTCCCTGTTAGAACTGTAGGCTCCTTGAGGTCTGTGTTGTGTCTGTTCTGGTCATCACTGTGTATCTGGAGTTTAGCACCAAGCCTGGCACTTCGTAGATGCTCAAGTAATCTGTAATGAACGAATGAGCTAATTTTACCCAAGATTATTTTTGGCTCAGAGAAACATAATGAAAGTTTGCCTTTGGGGACTTCTATCAGTGCTCCTGTCTCTAGGTACAGGTGGGGAAGGTGAGGGGGGGCAAGGGCTTCATGCTGCCTTCCATGGTCTTTCATGATCAAGTTCCCCCTCCACAAACTGAGCTCATGAGTGTCCTCTCCCAACTGTCACATAAAGCCAAACCTCAAACAAGTTCCACTCAGTGGTGACAGACCTTCTTTTCCAGAAGCAGCTGGTTTTAACAGAGATCTCTGGAGATGCAAAGCCTTAAAGCCAGAGCAGAGCTCTTTTTTTAAATTTTTTATATGTTTATTTTTGAGACACAGAGAGAGAGAGAGAAAGAGAAAGAGAGAGAGAGAGAGAGAGAGGCAGGGGCAGAGATGGGGAGACACAAAATCCGAAGCAGGCTCCAGGCTCTGAGCTGTCAGCAAAGAGCCCAATGTGGGGCTCGAACTCATGGACCATGAGATCATGACCTGAGCCAAAGATGGACATGCAACTAACTGAGCCACCCAGGTGCCCCTGGAGCAGGGCTCTTTCGTGGTTGACCTCTAGGCTGAGGTAGATGAATGGGTGGGATAAATTCTGGAACTGCAGCCATGCCTGGAATCCTTCAAATCACAGCGCAGCATCAGCTGTCTGCTCTTAAGCAGCATCAGGGAAAATGCTTGGATGTGAGGGAGGCATTTGCTCTTTCTACATGTAAACCCATTTATTTCCCCAAACATACTGATATAAAATACATTTTGTTGGTGACATTAATTTAGCAACTGCTGCTACTGCTGCATGTCTTCCCCCTCCGTCCCTTCCTCCCTTCCTCCCTTCCTTCCTTCCTTCCTTCCTTCCTTCCTTCCTTCCTTCCCCCTTCCTTCTTTCCTTCTTCCTTCCTTCCTTCCTTCCTTCCTTCCTTCCTTCCTTCCTTCCTTCCCCCCTTCCTTCCTTCCTTCTTTCCTTCCCCCTTCCTTCCTTCCTTCCTTCCTTCCTTCCTTCCTTCCTTCCTTCCTTCCTTCTTTCCTTCCCCTCTTCCTTCCTTCCTCCCTTCCTTCCTTCCTCCATTCCTTCCTTCCTTCCTTCCTTCCCCCCTTCCTTCCTTCCTTCTTTCCTTCCCCCTTCCTTCCTTCCTTCCTTCCTTCCTTCCTTCTTTCCTTCCCCTCTTCCCCCCTTTCCCCCTTCCTTCCTTCCTTCTTCCCTTCCTTCCTACCTTCCTTCCTTCCTCCCTTCCCCCCTTCCTTCTTCCTCCCTTCCTTCCTTCCCCCTTCCTTCCTCCCTCCCTCCCTCCCCTCCCTCCCTTCCTTCTTCCTTCCTTCCTCCCTTCCCCCCTTCCTTCCTTCCCCCTTCCTTCCTTCCTCCCTTCCTTCTTTCCTTCCTTCCTTCCTTCCTTCCTTCCTTCCTTCCTTCCTTCCCCCCTTCCTTCCTCCCTTCCCCCTTCTTTCCCCCTCCCTCCCTCCCTTCCTTCCTTCCCCCTCCTTTCTCCCTTCCTTCCTGACTCCCTCCCTTCCTTCCTTCCTTCTTTCCTCCCTCCCTCCCTTCCTTCCTCCCTCCCTCTCTCCCTCAATCTCTTTCTCTTTCTCTCCTTCCCTTTCTCCCTCTTTTTCTCTTTCTCTCTCTTTCTTTCTTTATTCTCTCTTTCTTTCTCTCTCTCTAATCTGTCTAATGACTTAAGCTCTTAATCCCAGTTGTAGTAGAGAAAGATACAAACAGTAATCATGGCTAATAATGGCCTCAAGTCTATTGATAAACTCTTGAACTCCTCAAGCTGTCTGTGACTGAGTAGGGTCAAACTCCTGTATGAAGAGAAATAAGCTTAAAATTTAGTCACCAGCAATGAGGGTGGAGGGGGGTAGCAGGTCTTGGAGTGCTCTGTCCTTTCTCCTAGACTCATCCTTTATATCAGCAATAGTGTTGATAGATAGCACTGTGCACTCAGACGGGGATCCCCCCGACAGGTTTCTTCAAAGCTGGGGGAGCCTATTCAGCCAGTAGGTAGAGAGCCTGGAAGGAAAGGGGAGTTAACACCCCAGTGGCAAACCTCAGCCAATGGGACGTGGGAGCTAGTGCCTTAAAGTCCTTTGAACAGAGGATCCTGGGAGGCATATTGTGTCCTTCAGAGGCCCCGGGGGAGTCAAGCCCCTCTCTCTGCAGCAGTAACCACAACAACCCACCTTTGTAGTCTCCTTTTCTGAGTGTCACTCTTTCATCCCATGTGCGTGTTTGTTTGTTTGTTTGGTGATGGTGGGTGTCTCTCAATAAACTACCTACCCCCAAGTCTTTTCCTACCCTCAGCTTTTGGAGGAAACTAACCCAAGACAAGGGGTGATTTAGTAGTGCAATGAACTTAAAATAGTTCTACATGAGAGGTGGTAACTTGCTGTTTTTTTTCGTCACAGGAAATGGCTTTAGATGGAAACATATAGGATGTGGAAGGCATGGACATGGGAGCCAGCACTATCCAATATGGGAGCCACTAGCCACATGTAGTTATTGACTTAAATGGGGCCAGTGTGAGTGAGGAGCTGAATTTGTAATTTAATTCAATTTTAATTAACTGCAATAATGACCTGTGCCTAGTGGTTACTGTGCTGGACTGCACAGCTTTAGACATTACTAGAAAACCCCCCTTCTGGATGTTTAAAAAATAAATTATGTGGTTGACTTTACTAGTTCATTACCTAACATCTATTCTTGCAGAATCCTAATTTTCGTAGTATGTTGTTGTGCCCAGTTAAAATGCACAAACAGGAGTGTATGGGTGGCTTAGTTGGTTAAGCATCTGATTCTTGATTTCAGCTCAGGTCATGATCTACACTCTGTGGGATCCAACCCCGTGTTAGTCTCTGCATTGACGGTGTGGAACCTGCTTGGGATTCTCTCTCTCTGCTCTCTTTCTGCCTCCCACTCCCCATCTTGCTTGTGCGTTCTCTCTCTCTCTCTCTCTCTCTCAAAATAAGTAAATATTAAAGAAAAAAAACTAAAAAAAGCCCAGCTAACCCACAAACAAAACACGATTTCCCAGACTCTCTTGCAGCTGTGCATGGTCACAGGAACTTTCCTTCCCATCTAAAAGATGTCTGGAACAGAGAGGAATCTTGCTCTTTGCCCTTCCCCTGTCGCTTTTCTTCCTGCCTGGTCATATATCATGCTTGGTGGTACAGAAGTCATCTTACTAACAGCAGGAAGAGAGCTGCCTGTTAAGAATGGTGAGGCCATGAGATGGGAGAAATGCTTTCCTCAATTTGCTGCATGGCCTGGCCTCCTTACTTCCAGACCCTGTTGACTGAGACAAATAAAACCCTGATACTCGCCGCAGAATGCATCCTGACTGGCATAGAGGATTTGAGCAGATTCTAGTCAAAAGTAGGTGAATCCTGCTCTGTCAAGCTTTCCTATTGGAGATTGGGAAGTAGTGGAACAGATTGTAAAGCTCTGCAAGGGTATTGCTTGGAAAACTTGGAAGATGAGTATAGACAATGGCCATAAAGCAGAGAACTTGATCCTCTCTGGGCATTTATTTGAAAGATACCAACTATTAGGGTATAGTGGCCATGCCTTGAAATAATACAGAGCCGTTCTTCCTAAGGCCTTCTTAGATGTCTCTAGATGGCTGAAACACTTAGTCTCAGAGAGTGAAAGATGGATTTGTGCTGGTGTGGTTGGGGCCTCAAGGTAGGGCTGACACACTATACATTATTGACACAGAACGGGGCCTAGGTCAGGAGAGAGCCAATGCAGAACTTGCACCGAACAGGTAACCCCACACCCCTTTCACCTCTAATTACGATGGACAATTGTGCTGAGAAGTTGGATAGCCCCCTTGTAATCCATTTGCAAATGCTTGGTGAATATTTGCGGACCAAGTCTCTTTCTTCCCACCATGTCGATCATTAACTAACTACGATACGTACACTTCTGCCACAGGAAAAAAGATATTTCACTCTTCCAGGCTTTCACTGAATAAAGAAATTTTTGAACTGAGCTCCTTAAAATATCAATGCTCCATATTACTCCCTAGATACAGATATAAATCTTTATAATGGTGCACTTTACAAGCAGCACTCTGGAGTCTTTTCTGATTGGTAATCACAGTGTTTCCTTATTAATACTGTAAAAAATGTAAAAGGCATAAACATTTTGCAATCTATCTGTTCTTTCTGTGCGGGCATACATCAGGGGCTGCTTTAAGCATTCCTAATGGTTCACCCATCACATTTTTTATGAGTTTATATGGGAAGAAAATTGTACCAGAAAACTGAATTCAATGACTGCCATTCTATGAATAAATTCTGTTATCTTTGATACTCTGGGTATAATAAAAACATACAAAAGTTAAATTTCAGCATCCTTGCAGACTTATGTCAACTGTTTTTAATGTCAATAAGACACTGCTGTTTCAACCAATGTCTTTTCCCTCCAAAAAATACTGCTTGATTTTCAGGTTATGTTTTCATTAAAACAACTTGTTTTTAACAGCGAGATGCTCTGCATGTTTGCTAATTTATGTATACTACAAAGTCTGATCAAAATGAAGAGTTATAATTTTAAGACCCGGAGCTCAGTAAAAACCTATCTATACTTTGGATGAAAGATTAAAAAAAAGTCAGGTGTCCATAAAATGTGTTTTATATAAGTTAGATCAGAAAATTCCTTGAAAGAATAACTTTTATCAAGTAGATTCTTACATATGTATGTGAATTTGCACACATCCCCCTGTGATTAGAGGGCACATCTTACGTTGTATCCTCTAGGTGTTTCCTATAAGTAAGATCTTGGTCTTTATGATCATCTGGGAGATTTCTTTCCTAAGAAAATACAGTGATCTAAAGACTTTGAAACAAAGAGTAGATTTTCCTGAACTATTCAATTTCAATATTTGCAAATTGATTTACTGTGCTTCCTTTACACGGTAACAAACTCTTAGCAACTTCTTTATGTTATGGAAAGCCTGAAGCTCAAACAATTTCCCCAAGGTAGTGACCCACAGGCTCTTACCTATCCAACTTAAGGCCTGTCATTTTCCTTTTGGGGGAGATTTTTGCCCTTAAAAGATTTAACTTATCTATGTGGCCATCTTCTTATTAATGGATTAGTTGCCAATATATAGGGAAGTGAAATAAAAATCTTGAAGATATTCAGAACTGTCAAGGCTCTGAAAAATCCTCTGTTGCTCATATTCCCATCACCTGGAAAATCCCAACGAGTCTGTGCATATAGGCTACAAACCAAAGAAGACACTGCAGGTGCTTGCTAGTGATGTGGACCCATCCCCCAGGTTTTTGTGACCCTCCAGACCTAGTTGTTGACATTTATGACCTCAGGGTTCCTACATCCTCTTCAGCTTTGCTTCAAGGGTAGTTTCTGCCTCGCTCCCTGGGCTGCAGGCTAACTCGTAGCCTTTCTGCAAGTAGGAAAAGGAGGAAATGATTTGGACAAAAGTGTATTTTAAGGAATGTAAAACACAATTTATTCCTAGGTCCAGTCGAGTAGGAATAGAATTCCTTTTCTGGAAATAATCAGATAATTGAAATAAAAATGCCTACGTGGCCTACATATGTGTCAGATGACCTCAATTCTCTATTTATCTGTGGAAACAGCTTCCTGTCTTGGCCACAAGCAGAGATTTCCCAGAAAAATTAGGGTCCCAGAAAGCCTTCAGGAACAGGCCCATTAGGAGGGCTGATGGAGTTTCATTAGACTCACTCTAACTTCTTCTAGGGCGTTCACTGCTTTATTTTCATGATTGGGCTAAAGCATCTTTTCCGGACATACCTAGCCAGATGACTCCATCTGAGAAAATGAGTGTTTTGTTTTCTTTTAAAAGTGTACATGAAGATGCTTATTTGTGAAGCAGATTCCAGAGTTGGTATCCTTGAAGGTTAATCCTGATTAATAGGTGCTTGGTGATATAATTTTGACTCTTACTTGAGGTTGAGATTCTGGCCTCCAGCCACCCTGCAATTATTACCAAGTCTCAGGGCACACCTTGTGGGTACCCCTGTATGGAGGCGATGGCTCATCTAGATGGCATAAACAACACCTTATAACCAGGAAACACTCATTAAGTATTTCATCTTCCAGAATTTCATGATCATCTCTCTCATTTTCCCATGTCCGTTAGCGCCACGAATAGGTATTTTGTTGTTTTTGCATGACATTTACTAAAGTTTTTCCTTGCTCTGGGGTGATTGTCAGCACTTAGGAGAAATTGGAATCAACAGGGCTTGAGTGTTTTCATCCTGGAGAAGCTAAGGGGACATGTCATGGAAGTGATCACACTTAGACATACATTGGACCGATTGGGACAAGACTGTGGATAGCTAATTTTTTCAGAGTTATGTCTTCATTATTTTAATTTGATAAGCAGGGACAACTTTATACAATGTCTCTATCAGCTTATGGAAAATGTCTCTACTGTGCATTCTCTCTAGATACAACAACGTGTGAGAGTTTGATGTTGAAGTAGAAGAACTTCAATGAGGGTGTTCAAGGTGGCAGTCCTATTAGTTATGTCAAATTTCACTTGAAGCCAGTGGTACATAGAGTTGCACAAATGGCAGCTTCTTAGGTAGACCACAGTTGAATAAATGGCCTGGGCAGTTGAAGGAGTCAGAGGCGTCTTGAGCTTCTGTCTGCTGAGACCCTTCTGCCCTCTTTGTGATTCACAAAATCACCTACGAAGGACTTTGGGAATCTGGCTGCATTTTTTAACAAATAAGAGAAGATAAGTATTTACCAAACATTTTCTATGTGTACAGTACAGAGCTAGATGCTGTGAGGATGAAGGGACTTTAGGATATAGGTCTCATTGCTAAAGAAACTCATAATCTAGTTGGACAGTTAGTGTCAGGTCTAATTTAGTGGGTTGGCATCCAACATGTGATTGTGATTTGAGAGACACCAGAATGATTTCCAAATGTTTCACCTATACCAAGACTAAAGGCAACGTTAACTCCAGCCTCAACCCGGACACCAACTCTGCCCAAAGCAGTCAATCTCTCCTAATAAGTACTTTGAACACACTCAGCATTGTGATATATCCTTCCTATATGTGATGTTATTTAATTCTAAACTGTATTAGGCTTTGACCCTGCTTTACCTTTTGTGCCCGTTCATGTGTAAGTTCTAGGCAACCTCTTTGCAGAGCCTTGAGTTGAGATAGATGACCACTCGAGCCCCTGAATTGCAACCCTGGACTCGTAAGAACACATTGCTAAAGCCGTCCGGAGAGCTGTAACATGAGACTCCTACATGTTTTGAATATTTGACAATGTTGTGACCAGCAAGGAATCTGAAGTGACATCCTAGGCTATGAGAATGCCCCATTCTCTAGTCCCCAAAAGGCCTCCTATTACCTTGATGAATTTTAAAGAGTAAAAAATTTCTCTAATAATAGTCACAACATGTCTCTCCTATGTCTGCAGCTTATGCAGCAGATGGGCTTCAAGATCCCACCATCTTTAAGGTCTCTCATATTGTAGACTCTGTTTGGTGAGAAAGAGACAGAATTCTCACAGGAGCTGACTTGGATTTCCACTCACTTCTGGGTTTCTATCTGTACAGCTACGAACAACCACCAGGAACTCCTGTTTCCCATCTCTGAAGCATCAGCACATGTTCAGGGTGTTAACTCTTCAAACACCTTTAGGTCAAGGCTACTGGCATGTTCATTTAACCTGGCTTTTCCCAAACAACAGATTGTTTGAGGAATAGAAATTGTGAAATGCGATCAGAATTATTTTTTTATGGGGGGGGTGGTGAGGAGAAGCTACATAAATATGTGCCAAAGTAGATCATATATAGCTAACTTCTGAAACTCTTCCTTTTGTTTTTGTTGTTCCTATTAAAATATGGGGAGTATTTTTGGAGTGACATGGAAAAGGCACCCCAGAAGTTGTACTTTTTAAAGTCCAAATATTGATTGACTGCTATGTGCCATTTTTCATACTTTTTTCTTCTTTCTTAAACAACCCAGAAATATCCATTTACATTAACTGAGGCTCACATGAGTTGAATAGCATGTCCAACTTCATATATCAGCCCCTCATGCTCTTTCCACTAACACTTTGTTTCCTTTCAAGTTTTTTCAACAAATATTAGGAACATTAGAACATTAAAATTATTTTATTTTTTCCCAGATTTATTGAGATATAACTTACATATAGCATTGTATAAGTTTAAGGTGTACAACGTGTTGATCTGATACACATGTGTTGCAATATGATTATCACCGTAACCGCTGTAGCATTAGATAACATCTCTTTCATATCACATAATTACCATTTCTTTTTTGTGGTGAGAACATTTAAGATCTACTCTCTTAACAACTTTCAAGTCTATAACCCACTATTGTTAACTTTAATCGCAATGTTATGCATTAGATAAATAGAACTTACTCATCTTCTAACTGAAAGTTTGTACCCTTTGACCAACATATCCCCATCACTGCCAACCTCCCACTCCCCACTGCTGGCCCTGGTAACCACCATTCTACTCTCAGTTTCTATTTCACAAATAAGTGATATCGTACAATATTTGTCTTTCTCTGACTTACTTCACTTAGCAAAATGCCCACAAATTTCATCCGTGTTACTGCAAAAGGCAGGGAGGATTTCCTTTTTTATCCATTTCTTTTTTGATGGACATTTAAGTTGTTTCCATGTCTTGGCTTTATGAATAATGCTGCAATAAACATGGGAGTGAAGATATCTTTTTGATATTCTGTTTTTGTTTTCTTTGGATACATACCCTGAAGTGGGATTGCTGGATCATATGGTAATTCTATTTTGAATTTTTGAGGAAACTCCATACTATTTTCCATAGTGGCTGCACCAATTTACATTCCTATCTAATGGGCACAGGGGTTCAAGAGAAAAATTATTATAGCCTTAAAATAGGTGGCTCTTTTCTTCATTTCTCTCATGGAATCATGAGAAGAATTACATAATGTAGCTAAGTATCGGTGCCAGAATCGGTGCCAATGTGACTTATTATTTGCAAAAAGTCAGTGACAAGAGTTGATAAGTTGCAGCTAATCAGTGGTGTGCTAGTAAAGTTGGGGTGAGGGTAGAGTAGGGGTCTGGGAAGCTTAATTTGTGGCATTTGTCAATTTCATCAAGACTCATTTCAGGGTACCAATGGTTTAACAACGGGCTCACACAATTCCTGCAAATTTAACAATTAACTTTCATAAGATAGTATGATCTGGTTCCAGCATCCACTACAAATCTTCTCTGAGAACTGATAGCCTCTGCATCTGGTAAAAGATATCCAAGATACCCTTCTTGCTTGTACCTGCCCAGGATTTCCCAGGTGGACCCTCATGGTGGGGGGATTCTGGTCTCATTCATCACATTTTCCTCTAAAATGTCTGGTGATTTTTTTTTTTTTTACTTTCAAAAATAGCTTTATTGATATATAAGCTTTATATTGATATATAAAATAGCTTTATATTGATATATAAGTGACATATTAAAGCTCCACATATATGTAATAGGCACAATTTGGTTAGTTTGAGCATATGCATAGATTTGTGAAACCATCATCACAATCAAGATAATACCATATTTGTCACCTTCAAAAGTTTACTTGTACCCAATTGTTGTCATTGTTGTAGTTCTAAGAATAAGGAAAGCCCCTTTCAAGGAAATCTATCAGATATACAGAACTTTGTGTGAGGAAAATAAGACATTGAAAATGCTTATAAAAATCAAGATGTCAATTTATCAGAGAGGTGGATTAAAAAAAGATTAGAAATAATACTGAAACTCACACAACTCAATAGCAAAAACCAAACAACCCAATTAAAAAGGAGCCATAGGACCTAAATATGCCTTCTTTCTTCAAAGAAGACATACAAATGGCCAGCAGGTACAAGAAAAGGTGCTCAATATCACTAATCATCATCAAAATACAAATCAAAACAACAGTGAGATATCACTTCATACTGGTTAGGGTGGCTAATATCAAAAAGACAAGAAATAACAGTGTTGGCAAGGATATGGAGAAAAGGGAACCCTTGTGCACTGCTGCTGAGAATGCAAACTGGGGCAGACACTCTGGAAAACACTATGGAGTTTCCTCAAGAAATTAAAAGTAGAACTACCCTATGATGCAGCAATTTGACTTCTGGGTATGTAATCAGAGGAAATGAAAAGGGGATAGCAAAGAGAGATCTGTACTCCATGCTCACTGAAGTATTATTCACAATGACCAACATATGCTAACAATGTAAGTGCCCAGTAATGAATGAATGCATACGAGAGGTGTGGAACGCGTATACAATGGAATATACAGCCACGAGAAAGAAGGAAATCCCAACATTTGTAACAACATAGATGAATCTGGAGGGCATTATGTTAAGTGAAGAAAGTCAGAGAAAGACAAACACTGCATGGTGCCACTTATATGTGGAATCTAAAAAATTTTAAAAAATAAAGTTAAAGTCATAGAAACAGAGTAGATTAGTGGTAGCTAGGGGCTGAGGGATGAAGAGAATAGGGAGAGGTTGCAAAAGGGTACAAACTGTCAGTTATAAGATAAATAAGGTTTAAGGATCTAATGTGTAACATGATGACTGTAGTAGATAACACTGTATTGTATGACTGAAATTTATTAGGAGTAGGAACTAAAATGTTCTCACCAAAATAAAACAAACAGAACTTTATGTTGAGAAAAAAAAAAAAGAAAATAAACGATGCTCAGATAGCTTACAGTTTCAATTTATTGAGAGTACACTGGATGTGGCTGAACGATGTCATATCTTAGGATGAAACAATTAGGAGATTCCAAGCTGGGCATATTTTGGTCTGCAAACAGGAAGGTACTGGTGTGGAGGTAAGGGTGTGCTTTGATTCATCTTCAGTGGCCAGCATTCCTAGGAGAGGAAAGGCTAGGGTCACATCAAGGTATGTATTCAGATGTGGCCAGCAGAAGCTTTGGCTGTATTACTGTGGCTATTTCTCCCCTTTCTGTGGTGTTTTGAGATTCCTGGTTTAGGTGCAGTGAGTTTGTCTTCCGTGGTTGAGTCCACAGAATCATAATATCATAATAATATTTGGAAAGGCATCTAGGTCAGTACGTAAATATCTTTCTCAATTTCCCTGACACATGATCATTTGCTTGGGGTCTAAGACTTCCACTGAAAGGGACACTCAACTTCCTGAGGCCCCTGCTTACATCTTCAGGCAATTCTATTTGTTAGAAAATTCTTCATGCAGAGTAGGATCTTTATCTCTGCAGCTAATTTTGATTCTTCTATGGACACATAGGACCTAAGATGGACACACACGCAGCTTTAAAAGTTGTCATTCAAGTTCAGTTCTACAAACATTTCCTGGGTGTTTGCCATGGCCAAGATTCACGGATGCACTAGCTTCATTTCTGTCCTGGAGAAGACCAAAGCCTGGCAACCTAGAGAGGTTCACAAACAGAGAACTTAATTCCATTCTAGCATTCCCTAATAGAGATTTCCCTTGTCCTAGCAATTGTCTTTCCTTCTCTTCTGCCACATGCTGATGATAGGATCTTCTGTATTTTAACATAATCTCGTCATTTTGAGGAACACGATTGGTCGGTCTGGGGAAGGGTCCTGACCAAATTGCACTCATCACAATGTTCTGCCCTCACTGGTGTTAAAAGAACAAAATTCAATTGAATACATTTTAAAGATCTTATTGGCTTTATTCAATGACTCATGAATTGTGCAGCATCCCATCTAGCAGACAGAAAGGAACTTTAAAGAGCTATCCAAGATGCAAGACATTTATAGGCAGAAGGAGGCAGGACAAGGAAGTTATACTAGCAAAAAGCTGATTACTTGTGACAAGGTCACCTTCCTTGAATGGATGGCAGGGGTCTATAAAGCAGATTAGTCTGCTAGAACTGACCAGGTAATTCCAGATTGACCGGTTTAAGATTCCACTCCTGGGGGAAGCTGAAACTGTAATTAAGTTAGATAGTAAGTCTCAGTTTGGTGACATAGGGTTCAGTGTAAGTGACTCCATTTTGAGCCTGATGTCTCTTTTTTGAACACTGACCAACACTGTTTAGTCCAGAAGTGGGCTCCTGACTAGAACTGGCCACTCAAAGCTCTTTCTTGGGATTTTAAAATCTGCTATCAGAAAGGATATAAGCCAGTCTCTAACGGCTGCCTCCCTAATGACTGAACAACCATGCACCTGCTGTAGCCATCTTCTCTGCTGTTCTGCAGCAACAAAGAATGAGGCAGATGGGCAGAGAGAAGGAGAAGTGAGAAATGGAGTGAAGGTCCTGACAGCATTCCTTTCATGCTTCCAGTTTCTCTTGAGGCCCATCTCTGCCTCTGCTGGTCACATGTTCAGCTCTTCTTTGAATCACCGATTCCACGCATTCTTATTTTAAGCTGATTTGAGTGTGATTTCTGGGAGATTTTTGGAGGTTGGGTGGATGAGGATAAATAAAGGGGTTAGAGAGCAATGTTGATGCCCCCAACCTAGTCCCTTCACTGGTGAAAAACCTGTCTCGGGCACATAGCAGAGAGACAGGCTGTGTATCAAAGAGGGGAAGTTCGTGTTTTCTTGGAAGACACGTCAGTGAGTGGTGGAGAATGATAAGGCAGGAATGTTGTTGAGTGGAGATTGTTTTCTTGGTGAGCTGTTTATATTCACTACTGCTTCCTGGGGGCATCTTGTCTGTTTACTCTGGGTCTGCTGCTAAAGCAGTCAACTTCTGGGTGGTTCTGTAAGCCTGAATAGGGATGGAACCCCGTCTTTGCTAATAGAGGGCTTACTGCATACCTGAGACTTACAGACACTTATAAATAAATACATATTTATATATATTGCATATGTACTTTCAATTGTACTTACATATAAATCTCATAATATTATCATAAAGTTGGGGATTATAACCCACACATGAGAACCAGAGATCGCAAACGTCAATACGTTGTCTGAGGCTCACACACCTGTAGAGTGGCAGTTGGGATGGGGGCCCAGCTTCTGACCCCAAACTATACCGTATGTCCCTTTCTTCCTAGAGAGAGAATCTGGCCTCTGAGACTCTGCCTGGTTTGAGGCTTGCTGTGGCAATAGTTCTCTAGTAGTGTGGCCCAGAGACTGTGCTCCCTGGGAAGGACTCTGCTCGCCACCCCACCCCCCCTTCCTGGAACTCTGTCTTTGTCCCTTGAGCAAGGGAGGCGTGAATGTTTCAGGGCAGGTCTTTGCTTTGGCAAAAACCCAAGACTCAGCAGGTTGAACCAGAGTCCTACAGCCAGGTGCGTCCGGCCTGAGTCACTGCGCCGGGCCAGGTGAGGCTCTGGGGTGGCACCTGCCTGCGGTTGGCAAGACTTCTGAGAGGGCTGCCTAATCCCAAATAATAATAATGACAACAATAGTGGTGATAATGGAGGGCTTTATGCGCGCAAAGTGTGCTTCAATCCCAAAAGGTCCGGGAACTCTACAAAAGGTCCTGATAAGTATTATTATCTCTTGGGAAGGCAGGACATGAATTATCAGCAGCAAATGACAGTGCAAGCTCTGGTTCTAAGAAAAAGCAATGCACACACTGTACGGGGGGCCATTTGCTCTGCATGTGTGTCTTCAGATTGCACACTCAGGAGTCTCTAGGGCTGGCAGGCAATGGTAGCAAATGAAAAAGGTCAAGTGAAAGGCAGACATATTGCAAGTAAAATGAGATAAAGATGACATGACAATATGTTTGGCTCTAGTATTGGGGGATGACAAGGAAGGATGGGGACCGTGGCAAACTAAAAAACAACACATGCCTCTGCTGAAGGGGGCAGCTCCACTCAGATCCAACCAAAGCTGGCCCCATGGTGTCAGATCTTGCAATTTGGGAAAGAAACTGGAAATCTAAATTGTTGTGAAACAGACCTTGAATTTGAAGTATTGGTAACTGGGGCACCTGGGTGGCTCAGTCTGTTAAGAATTTGACTCTGGATTTTGGCTCAGGTCATGATCTCATGGCCATGAGATCGAGCCCCAGGTAAGACTCTGCACTAGGCATGGAGTCTGCTTGAGATTCTCTCTCTCCCTCTCCCTCTGCCCCTCCCCTGATCATGCTCGCTCTCTCTCTCTCTCTCTCTCTAAAAGAAAGAAAGAAAGAAAGAGAGAAAGAAAGAAAGAAAGAAAGAAAGAAGAAGAAAGAAAGAAAAGTGGGTAACTAATTTGAACATTTTCAAATGCTGTTGGCCCCAATGGCCTGCCTAGTTGGGTTATCTCTTAGAGGATAACCTTTCCGTTATTTCAAATTTTTAAGAAGCTCAGCCTCATAATACACATGGAGTTGGATGAGACAGAGCTGGCCCAGGATGTACCCCAGTCCCGATCTGCATCCCCAAGGTTATGAAGGAAGCCAGTGGGATGGAGGGAGAACATTCCAGGCTCTTGTGTCTAGACACTGCATGGAATGTGGGCTGGATGAGGCTGCCATGCCAGGTGTGGCCATGATTGTAGTCAGGTGAGAAAAGCAAAAACAAAAAAATCTTGGTAGAAGGAGGGGCTGGTGAGGGTGGGATTCAGCAGGGCTACTGGAGATAAAGAGAAACTAGGACAAGAGTTTGTCCCTTTTAGCCTCCCCAACCTTTTTCTTTCTCTTTACTGCCCTCCTCTCCTGCCCCTTTCCCTGCCTCCCTGCCTCCCTTTCTTCCTTATTTCCTTCTTTCCACAAATTCACTGACCACTAACACTGTGTCAGGAGCTTTACCAGCCTATGAGCATACCATCTATGCATAAAATTACATTTCTAACTTCTGAAAAAAACCATATCATGTGAAACAGCTATATAGATTTTTACCAAATTTGGAGGCAAAGTTGACAAGATTGGATGTTATACAAACTGTGTAAACTTTTCCTTGAGGAAATCATTTCAGTGAGGCACACAGTCCATCACCAGAGCGGCAGAAACTGAACATTGAAAAGAGGTCTACTGTTTGTCAGGGACATGAGACCCACTGGACGCCTGAGGTGTTGTGAGCAGAGACCCTACAAACAGTAGATTCAAATCTGACACCTGAACTGGAAGTCACAAAGGAAACATCTGTTACTGACAATGTCAACTCTATGTAGGTGCTCCTGGGTCACTAGCACAACAGGTGTTCATCTAATGGTGTTAATGACTTTTTCTATCAATACGGCAAGAGGCTTCTAGTGATGCATAAAGGTCAGCTCTTATTCTAACACTCTGCTCAAAGTGTGGTCCATGGACAGCAATGTCAGCATCACCTGGGAACACGGTAGAAATGCAGACTCTTAGCTGCACTGCAGACCTACTTCCTTGTAACAGTGTCTCCACGTGTGCACATTCCAGTTTGAGAACAACTCTAAAGCAGGCATTACAAACCCTGCAATCATCTGGGGAGCTAAAAATACTAATGTTCCCCCTTCCCCAGTTCTTACCACCAAAAGGCTCTGATTTAATCAGTCTAGGGGTGGAGTCTGGGCAGTAGACATTTTTGAACCATCTCCCTGGTGTTCCCGATAGGCAGCGTGGTTTGAGAACAACTGCTTGTTAGAAATGCTAATTTGGGGCCCTACCTCAGACCCAATTGATCAGAATCTGTGTTTTCAGAAGGCTTGTAGGCATAATTCTGCTGCTTATGCTTGAGAACCACTGTCCCAAAGGATCACAATCTATGGTGAGGACAGATAGGAAAAACCAGCCATTTCAATGCGGTGGCATGAGAGTCCAGACAGGGGCAAAACCACATTCTCCTGTGAGGGACATCCAGCCCCAGGCAGAAGAGGACAGGAAGGCCTTCTGTAGGAGGTGATGGGCAGCTAGAGGGCTGAGTGGAACCTAGCCCAGTACGGAGGTAGGAAGGAAAAGAACACTCCAGGACAAGGAAGAGCAGGTGCAATGTCCCTGAAGTGGGAGCACACTGCTCATCCGAGCACGTGAAATTTGTTCAGTTCGGCTGGAAGGAGGGGTTGCCGAGGGGTGTAAGTAAAAGCTATACCTAGGAGAGAGGTAATGAAGGACCTTGTGCGTTGTGTTCAAAATTTCAATTCTATCCCGGGCGGGGTTTTGGTTGGAGAGTATTAGAAAGAACACTTTGGTTGCCACGTGGACAGTGGATGGGGGCGGCAGGAGACGAGTTAGACGTCAGTAGTTCAGACGTGGGATGTGTTTACCGTCAACCAGTGTGTCTTTACTGAGAATTTCCTACACTAGTAATTGTATGTGACGCAATAGACAACTTTTGACCTCAAGGGTCTTTTTTTGGATTGTCAAGACAAATAGAACATTCCATTCAACCAGTTAGTTAATTTGACTCGATTTAAAAATGTTCATAAAACCTTTACTACAGAGAGGCGATAGCCCACGAGACAGAGTTGTGCAGTGATCAATAAGGCATGGTTGCTGCCATCAAGGAGCTTATAGTCCTCTTGGGCAAGGCAAATATGATCAGATACCACATATGGTATCACGTACAAATACTGCTGTGGTCAAGTAAATTAATTGGTAATGAGCACCAGGACACTGATTTACCCATCCCCATCCCCTGTGCTTGGCTTATCTGGCCAACCACAATCTTGAGTAGCAGTATTATCTGTATTCCCATTTCATAGATGAGAAAACTGAGGTTCAGAGAGGTTATGCATTTACTCTGAATCACAGGACTGGTGAAGTAGCAGAGATAGGATTTTTATTCCAGGCCTTCTAGTCTCATTGTCTCATTTTCTGATGATTATAATGTTTCCCAAGCTTCATTTATCCTTTCTGATTTTTACCATTATTTTGCAAGCCTGCACTATTATTTACTTTGTATTTTACATTAAACTGACTTATTTTTTTCATGTTAAATAATCTATCCTAAAACAAAGACCATATGACTATAATGAATATAAAGTCAGTAGTAATAACTGTAAAATTAAATACATCAGACACAGACCAATGGTATTATAAATCTAGTTGCATACAGTATCCTGGCCAAGGCTCTAAGCCTGGGGTCTGCTTTCTTTTTGCTAAAAAAAGAAACTTGCAGGTGTTAAGATGTGTTAAGAACCTGGTAGCAACAACCTGACACTAAGCTTTGTCTCATCTAAGGATAATTGAGACATTTATAAATAACTTTCTCACTCTGAGATCTAATCTTATTTAATGGTATCCTTCTATCATCTTAAGTCATTGCACATCATCCACATGACAGACATTGTGAAGTGTCCCATTCTCCCCTTTTTCCTTTTGGCAAGACAAATGTCCTCCCCTATCAAAACCCCCCATCCCATCGGGTCATTAGGGGCATCCCTTGTAGGTGGACAAAAGACAGTGAACCTTTGGGACAGGACCATAGGGTGTGGAGATGGTTGTTGGTGTTTCAGTCTTGGGGAAATACAATTGTGATAAACAGTGACGATCCTCATGCCATAACCTGTAAGGGTTAGATTTTGCTTTGCCCTCAGCACATGCTTTATTTTTTCCTCTCTTTTGTGGGTCACTTCAGTCTCGATCTCATGTTTCTGTTTCTCATATTCATATTCATAAACACTCCATCACTTTGTTAATCATGTTTAATGATATTTTTTTATGTTATTACCCAACAGGATACGTTTAGGATACAGAGGACTTTGGGAGGTGCCTCAAGCTCCATGATCCTGGGGGATTAGGACTACAGTGTGGAAGCTGCCTGAGAGGAAAGGTTATCAGCTGGTTTGTCTGCGCACAGGGACCTCTAGATACTGGAGCACTGGCCACGTGACCAAAGGATGAGTCTGGGGAGTGGTCCTCAGGTAGGATGTGGAGCTGTGTGAAAAGTCTGAGTACAAACTCCACCTCCAATGAGCAGGGCTCAGGGAAGGTGTCTACATTGCATTTAGATCTCCATGCATATTGGGGGTCCTAAGCCCCTTGAGAATTGGCTTCTACCTTGACCATTCTCCCTGACTTGATAATGTGTAAGAGTGGGGACTTGTCATAGAAATTCTACCCACCTGAGTGATATATTTGTTGACCTAGCTATGTGTGTACCTAATTTGTACATCAGCTGGGACATTGCTTTTATTTGAATCAAACAATTTATATGTTAAATACCCTACTTTAATGATCATGATTATCATGATTTATCATATACTTTTTAGCATCCTGATAATAGAAAATTCAAAATTTTCTTTTCAAAATTCAGGAGATTATCACTTAAGTCTGCTTTGCCAGTGATTTATTTCTGTCAGTATACCAGTGAGAGGGGAACATTTTGTTTATGTGACTCACACTGGGGATTTACAAAGAGTAAAAGACCCCTTATAAAAAGTGACTGCAAGTAAAAACATATCTAAACACATGTAACTTCATAAGAAAGATTAAAGGAAGAAGAAAATTGATTGTAAGACCAAGTTTTGAATTTCTCTGAACTTTAGTATAGTGGATCTCACTGAGATCCAATCTTCAAAATTTGGGTTTGAACAACAACAGAAAGTCATTTAGAAACTTTTTAAAAATAGTTTTTAAAATCTCATTTAAAATAAAAGACAAAAAATCTGATATCTTTCGAGAATATCTTTCCAGAAAATGGACATTTGTTCCAGGCAAGGTACTAGAGATGTTGCATATACAAAATTATAAGAAATGATCAGTGCTCTCAGGAAATTTAACAATCTCCCAAGGGGAAAATAGACATAAAAACCCTGATAAAATGGACTAGAGGAATTGAAATGTGACAGATGAACCCAGGGTCTGGGCAATTCATTTTACATCAGCTGGTAGAGGGAAGGGCTATAGAGGAGATGGCATTTGAGTTTGGTCTTGACAGATGCATAGGATTTTGCAAGGAGTGGGGAAAGAAAGTTAGAGGCAGAGGAAACAATGGGACCAATGACAGACAAGAATGTGCATAACTGCTTGGCAGATGGGAATGATGATGACTATTTGAGGGAAAATGCCCAAGAATAAGGATGGAAAGGTGGGTAAGAGCCTGATTGTGAAGGTCTCTGAATGGTGTTTGGATTTCATTGGGATCCAATGTGCCCATTGGCCATCACAGATTCTTAAGTAGGAGAGTGACCGTAATGGAAACTTTTGATTTAGAAAGCTAGGGAAAGGAGATCAGGTAAAAGTCTTGTTACGTTGGCCCAGGTAAAATTATCCTTTGTATCTTTCATAATTTCATCTTGTTTTTTCTTCTCATAAATATACTGAATAAAGAATCTTTATTTTGGAGAAATCAATGTGTTTGTCACTCAAGCAACTCAGGTTGTCCCAGTGAATGAAGAGCTAAAACATAGCAGAAGGGATGAGAAAGGGCTATTTTCACTTTGGATTTATAGTTCTTATTTTTTCAGTATGTGGGACATTAATTATTAAGGCAGGAGCTGGGGAACGAGAAAGAGGGAAGAAAGCTATATGTGTCATACTTTTTTCCCCCAAGAAGGCAGTTTTTTTTTTCTTTTTTGCAAGTCTCTTCAGATCATATTAAGCAGTAAAAATATTCTAATTGAGCTGGGCTGGACTAAAGATGGATCTTTATCTACATACAATTACATGGTATAATCTATGTTTCCAATTATACCATTCTTCCTTACAAGAGGAAGAGACTGAGCTTGTAAATAGATTCTCAGTCCCACTCGAGAAGTGTGGTCACTGTTATGAAAGAAAGAAAAAGTGTGCTATCATAAATGTGTATGACACCCACTGCCTTTAAAGACACCCGCATTCCTGCCCGTGAAGCGTGGAGGGAAGGCGGAGAGACTGGTAGACCCTTTGATGGGGATGAGGGAAATTTAATTGTAAAATATAAGATAATGGTGATGGCTGCTTTTTCAACTTGGGCTTTGGCTCTGGTCACTGGTGGAGTTGCAGGCACGGGAGGCACAGTGGGGAGGGTGCGGGGGGGGGGATCTAACAGTTCTAACGCGGCCAGGGGTCCTCAGTAGAGCCCGCTGCATAATGGAAGCTTGGCTTTCTTTCAAGGGAGACAGATCCAGGGTGGCACCCTCTTGTTCAGTCTTTCCCCACACTTCCTCCACCTCCTCTCCCCTCACATACTCTTCCCCCTGAATCAGAATTGTGAAATACAGACTGTAGTTTTCAATCTTGAACTTTTGATTTTCAGATGTGGTTTTGAACAAGTCATGAGAAAAGCAAGTTGTAAGACTTTTCCTTCTATCTGTTTTTTATTTTTTTCCTCTTGGTTTCAGATTCCCTCTAGAATCTTTTTATGTGAACTCCCTGGGGAGGTGCGTTGACACTGTGGGAAACACTCCATTTTCTCTTATATAGTAGGAGGATACTCAATTATCAGTTAAAAAAAAATAATGATCTGTAGCCCATTAAAGAACTGAGTGCCTTACACATTGAGTCTTTTAAGTGGGTAATTCCTTTAACCGGGTAATTCTTCTAAGCGGGTAATTCCTTTAAGCAGGACCCTTCATAGCCCTGTAAAACTGAAGACCATCTAGGAACTCTTGAACTGTTTCAAATTGTTTTCAAATGGGTCTGAATGCTGTTGAGAAATGCATAATTTACGACCTTAACACTTGATTAGGTGTTAAACGACTGTCGGGAGAGATGTCCTTGGTAATCCAGTTATCATCTAGACTCTAATTATCACTTCACAGGAGAGGTAAGGCTGGGTAATTGAGAACCAAAATTCTTAAAGGGCTTGAAGTGGCTATTTTCTTATGCAGTTAAGCAAATTATTTCTCTACCTAGAAGGTGTCTAATTGGTACCAATTGATGAGAAGGAAGAAATGGTGTTATGACTTTCAGGAGTGAGTTAGTCAGGGGGCTCCAGCCAAGGAAACAGAAAGTTGCATTGAGTACTTAGTACTCTTCCATTTAAAATTTTTGCTTTATTTAAAATACGTATTAAAGGAGGGAGAAAAGAGAAAGCAGGAGACAGCCAAGAGAAGACAGAATGTAATTAAGAGCTGATGGCCTTACCTCTCCCTTGTCTGTCATTACTAAGGATTTTTCTCAGATGAGACCCAATTTCACCTTGTGTTAGTTCCCATTGATCACTATAAATTATTTAAGCCACAAATGCTATGCTATCCAGTAAGCCAGGAACGGGGAATGGGGATAATGGGCCAAAATCTGCCTGCGAGAAGGGTCCCACTCTCACTGCTTCCGGTAGTAAATAAGAGTACGAGGTAACAGGTGGAGAGATTCCATTCTGTATCTTCTCCTTTGACCAGCCCTCCTTCTCTCTCACACCCCCAGTCTTCTACAGAGCACCTCTAAGTGTGTAAATGTTCACAGTTAGTGCTATAAATACAAAAATGGAAATCTAAGACATGACCCTTATTTTCAACAATGTCCGCTCTAGACAACCGGTGATGGGTAGTGTTGGGATTTAAAGGAGGCTAATAATAAATGCCTCTTTCTTCCCTTTCCAAATATGGGACAAATTGATGGTTGCTGGAGAATGGGAAATCATATTGCCTTGATTACTAACAACATTGATTGGAGAACATGGGTTAGACCGGTGGCCAGTGAGTTTGTCCAGTCATCAGTGAAATAAGCACTTACCTCTGGTCACTGGCAGAGCTGGTCAGCTATGGGTATTCCCCCTGATTAGGGAGTGGGAAACAGTCCCTAGGGCAGAGACCAGATTAGAATGCATGTATCTTTTGGAAAGGCTGGCTCCAAAAGAGGCTCTTCTGAACACTAATTGGATAATCACAGGCTACCATGCGAAGAGTGAGCTGGAGGAGAAGCCTAGATTGTCTCTCTAGCTCAAGTCCTTCTACACAGAAACACGAAGCTCCTTCTTGAGAGGCCTTGGAAAGGATGTTAAGTGGAGACTAAACTTGTATGTGGTAAATTACATGCTTAATTCACTGCTTTTTATGCGTTTGAGGTTAGAAGTGCAATTCTATGCAATGTTCTGAGAAATAAAGCTGGCCACATCCTGAAGAGCTCAGAGAGCTAAAAAGGCACAGAACCACCATAATCTAGAGTCACTAACCTATTATGCCAGGGATGCAGAAAGTGTGTAGTCTGTCCCTGATTGGTAGGTATCAGTCTGATACAGCAAATGTATGGTGAGCAGAAAATGGTGGCTAAATTTAAGCCTATATTTTCCAGGTTCTTCTGACCTTATTTTTTTCTTGATAGCATCTTTTTGAATGAATACAAATGCAATGCATGTTTATCACAGAATATTTAGAACATACTTAAAATATAAAGAAGAAAATAAAAGTCAACTTTATCCTATCATCCAAAGATATCATTGATACCATTTAGGTTTTTTTTTTTTTTTTAATCTTTCTTTATTTATTTTGAGAGAGAGAGAGGGGCAGAGAGAGAATCCCAAGCAGGCTCAGCCCTGTCAGCACAGAGCCCAATGTGGGGCCCGATCCCAAGAATCGTGAGACCATGGCCTGAGCTGAAATCAAGAGTGTGATACTTGGGGAGCCTCGGTGGCTCAGTTGGTTAAGCGTCCAACTTTGGCTCAGGTCATGATCTCATGGTTCATGAGTTCGAGCCCCAGGTCGGGCTCTGTGCTGACAGCTTGGAGCCTGGAGCCTATTTCTGATTCTGTGTCTCCCTCTCTCTCTGCTCCTCCCCTGCTCACACACTGTCTCTCTCTCAAAAATAAATAAAGATTAAAAAAATTATATATATATATATATATATATGCATGTATATATATACATATATATATATAAAAGAGTCTGATGCTTAATCGACTGAGACACTCAGGTACTGAAAATTCCATATATAAAGTGATGTATGTTAACCAAACTTATTGTGGTATTCACAATATATACATATATCAAGTCATTATGTTTACACCTTAAACTTATATGATGCTATGTCAATTACACTTCAATAAACTGGAAACAAATAAAATGAAATTCTATGTATGCATACATACAATTTTTTTTTTTTTAATTTTTTTCAATGTTTATTTATTTTTGGGACAGAGAGAGACAGAGCATGAACGGGGGAGGGGCAGAGAGAGAGGGAGACACAGAATCGGAAACAGGCTCCAGGCTCCGAGCCATCAGCCTGGAGCCTGACGCGGGGCTCGAACTCACGGACCGCGAGATCGTGACCTGGCTGAAGTCGGACGCTTAACCGACTGCGCCACCCAGGCGCCCCAGCATACATACAATTTTCCCAGAAAATTTCTTATACTATGTATGGAAAATTCCTCTTATACTATGTATTCTGTTTTCCCCTTATTATATTCTGAATAATGTTTCATGCCATCAGGTAGACTAAAAATATGATTTTAGTAGCTGCAGAGCAGTTTGTTTAACCTGGTCCTTCTTGGATATTGAGATTATTTCCCACTTTGTCTCCTACAGACACCTTTCTTTTTTTTAAATTTTTTAAAATGTTTATTTTTGAGAGAGAGAGAAAGACAGAGTGTGAACCAGGGAGGGGTAGAGAGAGAGGGAAACACAGAATCCGAATCAGGCTCCAGGCTCTGAGTTGTCAGCACAGAGCCTGACGCAGGGCTTGAATCACTCATAAACTGCAAGATCATGACCTGAGCCAAAGTCAGTCGTTTAATTGACTGAGCCACCCAGGCGCCCCCAGACACCTTTCTTATATGTAAAAATTTACGTGTTTCTCTGAATATTTCTTAGAACAGAGGTGCTGGGACTGAGGGTTTGAACATCTTATGGCAGTGCTATGCTGGTAACTGTCTAACAACACACTTGCGGAGTGGGGAGGAAGCCTTGATTTGTAGCATTTGCCAATTTCTATGGTGTAAATACTCCCACTGAAGCTGATTTCAAGCTACCAATGAAGCTATGTACCTTGAAAAATTCCTGAAAAATTAGCAGTTGGTTCTTGTGAGCCAGCATGGCAAATGCAAGCCTTTAAATGCATATATTGCCTTTTCTCTCCAGAAAGGTTGTGCTTAATTTTCTTCCTCCCACAGTATGTGAGATGGCCTACCTAGATCCTGCTTAGGGTCTGGCCACCCAGTTGGGCCAGCAGCTGAGGTGACAGGTAACTCTGGGTTTGTTACCTTTTACTCTGAGAGACCCAGGGCCATCCAAGATGACATGTAGGAGAAACGACGTTTCTTTCTAAAGAGCTATTCCACACATACAAACGTTGTAAAAGGGGGAAAATTAAACTCAGGATTTGTTTTAGATTTTATGTAAGACCAAGTCCAAATATTTACTAACCAAAATAGTCTCTCTGTGACTTTTCTATCCTTCACATTGATGCAATGCTATTAAATATGACATTTAATCATCCTGTATATGCAGAGAAATACGGTTTCGTGGAATAGAAAGGGACCTTGTGATATTGCTGGAGCATGGTAATTCTCAAAGAGTTTAGCCCTGGCTCCGCCACTAACTCTGTGACCTTAAGTGGATCCCCTGCCTTTTCTGTGGATTCTTTATATGAAAACCAGCGGGAGCCTTAAAGTTGCAGAGCTGATTCTGCCACTCCTTCATTCAATACCTCCTTTGAATGAGTTTCCCAATGTTGGCATTAGGATAAAATATCACATTCTTTACATGGTTTACAATGTTACGTGGTGCAGCAGACAAACTCTAAAATAACCCCCAACAGGTATCTGTCAGCAAAGCCTAATAGCTCTGCCTTCAAAATATATCCAGAAGCTGAATATACCTCCATGGGTGGTGCTACCCCTCTGTCCCAGTCATCATCATTTCCACCTGTATCACTGGGATCACCTCCAAACAGAGCTCCTCGCCTCTACTCTTGTCCCTCCTTGTTTCACTACAGAGTAGCCAGGGTGATACTCTTAAAAGATAACCGTTCCTGTCACATCACTGCTCAAACCCCCAATCAATGGCTCCCATCAATGGCTACTTTGTGCCATAAATCCTTCAAGTCTAGCAAATTCATCTTGGATAATTACCTCACTGTCATTAAAGCTGTGAGATTTAGATACAGTTTTGTGTTTGTTTGTTTTTTTTTAAACAAAAGTTTTAACCATTTGTACCCACCATGGCGCATACTAGTACTCCATGTTCAAAGCACTTTTCCTGATACAGAGTAAATATTTTTTGCAAACTCTAAATGTTGCATGGACAGATGGATGGATATATCAGAAGATATGAGATTAATACAGAGCAGACTAGGTGTTTTGAACTGAATGATAGAACACAATTTCTTTGGTCAGATTATTTAGATAGGGCTCTGAAAGTAATTCACTCAAACTCTGATGTAAGTTATTTATAAACTAAGTTATGTAACACTTTTTGCAAATGCACAACTTTAGGAACTCGACTAAACATGATTGTAAAGGAAGGGAATTAACCCACACAATATATAAAGAGAAAGAAGTCAAAGATTTTGGCCTGTGCAATTTACAGGTTGGGGTTGTCATTTAGTGAGGTGGGGAAAGCTGCAAGAGAAGAGAGCTTCTAGCTCGGGGATTAAGAGTGTGGAACATTTCTATTATAAATCTCCAGCAGGATCTAACTGAATAAATAATATTAAGTTTAACACATATCTCAGAAATTTTACAAACTGTTTTGAATGTTGGCTTCAATATGACTGTGGGTGGAGACAAAGAACATTCTATGCTTTTAGCCCTTATCAGTATGTGCTAACTGAGGTAGGTGTGCTTCTGTTCACAAGAGATCATCACCCAGTGTGGATTGGATTCCGGGCTGGCCCTTGGCTCAGATTTGTTCCTTGCCTTTCTGCTCTGCTCAGTATCACAGAAGAGCTGATCTTTGCAGGCAGGGTTTCCTGGACTCCTAAGTGGAGGGCTTTGGCCTGTGCTGGTACCATAGGTCCTCATAGGAGACTAGAGCCTAGGAGGAGGGCGAAGCCAGGGTATTCCTCTTATCTCTGTCTGACTCATGCAGCATCACTAGCAAGGGCTGAACACCCTCTGTGGCACCAGATCCCAGGGGACAGGCCCTCTGTTCAGAGGGTTCTGCCCTCTCTCCTTGCCCCTGGGCTCTGATAACACTACCTCCCCTCTTTGAACCTCCAGCCTCAGGGGTCTTTAACTTCCTGTAGTTGCTGATGTCCGGGTTATCCTCCTGTCCCCATTTGGTTTCTCAGTTTAGTGTTTAGAGTGGTTTCTATTTTTCTGATCGGTTCCCACAGATTGAGATTCCTAGAGTAATTCCTAGAGTAATCTGGGATAATAATTTGGTGCATCACTTATTCAAGGGAATTTGAGCATTTGACTTGAGTTTCTCTTCTATACTTGCCTTGTCTGTGACACTATTATCTATCTGGGTGAGATGGGTTATGGGTTTAGTATGGTCTGGCCCTCATGCATTTTTATCCACTACTCAGGACCAAAAGGGTGGACAGTAGTCTTAGAACCACTTCTCTGATGTTTGCTTTTTTTCTCTGCTGCCCCGCCCTTTTGGATATATTCATGAGAAACTCACTAATTTCTAAGGTTTACCATTTCATCTTTAGATGATTCCTGTTACAAATTTTAATTTTTTAATTAGAACACTTTGTGTTAAAAAGCCCAACCCAAAATGGCTTTAAGAAGAAAATAGGATTTATAGGCTCATTTAATTGATCAATCCAGAGGGAATTTTTAGGTAAAGCTTTACTGCAGGCTCAAATGATGTGTCTTCGATCCAGTTTTCATTTTATTTTTCCTCTCCATTTCCTAGCATATCTTCTTCAGGGTTGTTTCCATCCTGAGGTAGGCTCGCCTTGTAGCCTAAAAAGGGCTCTCAGCACCTCACAAAGGCTCAAACAAATCCTGGCATGGACTCTCCCTGGCCCTCACTGATTCATGTCCCACCCCTCATTGGTCTGCACAGGTCATGTTTCTATCTCTAATTGGCCTGCCTTGGGTCCTGCTCCCAAGTCTGAACTAATTCCTGTGGCTGGGGGGAAATGAGATACCTCGATAGGCCTAAGAAAATACACAGTAAATGGGATACTCTGATTTATTTTTTTGTTGCTGGTACAGTGATTTGCTTAAGCAAATATATGGCTGGCTGGCCCTGGGAGTGTGGTCAATCCCACCCCAACTACGTGTCTCAAAAATTCAGAGTGAAGTTAGAAAGAAAGGGGAAATGGATTTTAGGGATCCTGAAACAAACAAACAAACAAACAAACAACAACAACAGCAACAACAACAACAAAACCAGAACAAACCACCATGGAAGCAAGGACAGAGAGTCATTTTGAGTATCTGTCATTATTTTAAATAGGTAGGTGAAGGATTCTTGAAGGTTCCCATTAGACTAATGAAGGCTTCCAGGGTGTGTTAGCAATCACAGGGTGCCACAACTCCAAAATATGGTTAAGTAAAATGAGAGGTTCTACCTTAAGGAGGTAAACTCTGAATTTCCAAAACTCCTTGTGCAGCAGTAAAACTATTTTGATTTGATTATACATGAATAAACAATACATGTATAGGCACATATGTTTGGAAAGGGAAGACAAAGAGAAATAAAAAGAAGCAATTTTTTTAAATCTCAGCTTTTGACATAGCAAAAATACATGGGAAATGAGCTGTTTCCTAAAACAATGCACAATTAGAACTGAAAGTATCACACCAAATGTGGAGGAAAAGCCTATCAATATAAAAAACATGTATTGGACCCCCATGAGAAACGCAGCCAAAATTTCATTTGATAATTTCATTGCTTCATTTTGCAAAATGGTAACTGTGGCAACTGAAATATGCTTTAAAGGTCTATACCTCCTTATACACCTCAATTTGTGGCAGGTTGTTTATTCGTTATTCTTTTTCATATAGGCCAATGAGCAGTTAAATTGAACAAAGCTTCCCTTCTTCCCCCTCCTCCTTCCTATTTTTTTTTTTCTTTTGGTTTGGCAGGTGCCTAGATTTTTATCTTTGCACAGGACAATGAAGCAGCCGATGAGCTGGTAAAAGTAACAACGAGAACAAAATCCCACATACAAGTGTAACCTCAAAAAAATGAAGTGAACAGAGATTCACTCAATCCTATTCTTACTATTAAATCATAGTTAATTATTTATGAATTAAGAAGAAAGTACTTAAGTCTTAGTAAATACAGTTGATTGGTATAGGAGGGAGTAGGACTAAACAGAATATAATTTTATTATTATTTTTAAATTTTTTATCTATTTTAGCATGTGGGTTTTTTTGTTTGTTTATTTTCTTTTTTCAAAGTAAACTCTTACTTTTTAAGCTTCAGGAGACTATGGAAGAGATAAAGGGACTTGTGACAGAGCTTACTTGTTGAGGTTGTTTTTTATGTTAATCAGTTACACCAAATAATTCTGAGATGGCTTCTCTTAAAGTAACTTGAAAACCACTGTGAAGACAGTAACAGTATAACAGAGATGCCCAAAGCTGTTGTGAGATTCCGTTTCAACTGCTTCTCCAACATAATGACCTGGGGGAACATCTCAGTTAGCTGCTATGGTGCAATAACCCCCCTCAAAATGTAGGAGCTAAAAATAACAATCATTTGTTATTCCTGACAAGTCAGTGTATCTGCCGGGTGGACTCAATGATCGGGGCTGACTGGCCCATCTCAGGTGGGCGCACGCGTGTCCCTGTGGTCAGCTGGAGGGTTGGCTGGGGCTGGTTCGTCTGGGATGGCCATGGCTGGGACGAATGGAACTCGACTCCATTTGGTCTCTTATTCTTTTTTTTTTTTTTTTAATTTTTTTTTTCAACGTTTATTTATTTTTGGGACAGAGAGAGACAGAGCATGAATGGGGGAGGGGCAGAGAGAGAGAGGGAGACACAGAATCGGAAACAGGCTCCAGGCTCTAAGCCATCAGCCCAGAGCCTGACGCGGGGCTCGAACTCACGGACCGCGAGATCGTGACCTGGCTGAAGTCGGACGCTTAACCGACTGCGCCACCCAGGCGCCCCTGGTCTCTTATTCTTCTAGCAGGAAAGTCCAGACTTGGTCAGATGGCAGTGACAGGGTTCCAGAGGAGAATGGAAGTATGGGAAGTCTCTGGAGGCCTAGGATCTGAATTGGAACACTATCACATTGACATTATTCTATGGGTAAAAGGAAGCCCAGATTCAAGAGGAGGGGCTATAAATAATGCCTCTGGTGGGAGGAGCTACAAACTCCCATTGGATGCAGGAAGGAAAGAATTAGAGCCATATTTACATCCACTCACCACAGAAAACTTGAGGATGCTTAGCTTACATGATAAACACCTTATTTTTAGGGGGGAGAGTAATATAAAAATACACATTATGTGTGAGAGAAGTTCCCAGACCCAATTTAGAAACAATCTGGTTTATTAAAATAGAAGCACCCTCCCCCAAATCCATTTTTAGTTTTCTCATTTCTACCATGTGTTGACTTTTCTACTTAATGTAAAGAGAGAAACTTTCCTATTTAACTTACTTTTTTGTTTTAGTAATAACTGAATTATTTTTGGCTTTGTTTATTAATATATTAGCGTGGACTTTAGGTTTTTAATACTATCAGAACATGTTTTATTCTTCTGAGTTTGCTTTTAGGTATCTTTTTTAATGTTTATTTATTTACATTGAGAGAGAGAGAGAGAGAGGGAGAGAGCATGTAGATGGGGGGAGGGACAGAGAGAGGGAGACAGAGAATCCCAAGCAAGCTCTGTACTGTCAGCGCAAAGTCCTATGCAAAGCTCGATCTCATGAACCGTGTGATCCGTGTGACCTGAGTGATATCAAGAGTTGGACTCTTAACAGACTGAGCCACCCAGGCGCCGCAGCTTTTAGGTATCTTAAAATGAATTGTTACCCATAGTAGAATACTTGAAATTATTAAGTGTAAAGGAAAATATTCAATTATTATTTCTTTTTTGAGAAATATCGTTGAGTGAGTCCCTCCTGAGCATTAGAAGCTGGGCTAGGTGCTAGAATACAGTGGAGAGCAAGACAAACAAAATCCCTACCCTCACAGAGCCTCTGTTTTAGTGGAGTGACAGGAAGCAAGCAAAGGAAGCAGGGAAACCACCAGATGGTGATAAGTTCTAAGAAGGCTAAAGCAGGACATTGCAGACCTTCCTTTCAACAGAGACACTTCCATCTCCATTTATAAGGGAATAGTAGAGGTGAAAATGAAGCAGCGACCACCTTAAGGAAAAGAAAGCACCCATGCAGGGGGCCAGGGGAAGAGAGATCCAGAACAGAAGGACCTTGATGAGGCCTGAAGATGGCTCCACGCTGTGTTTTAGGAGCAGAAGCTCAGTGTAGCGAGCACTGTCATGACCTTGTCCATATCCATTCAGATGCACTACCCCCTGCGTGTGCTTTCTGTCCCAGTACCAACACCTACATCTCTTTGTTACACTGCTGTCTTCAGGCTGCAGAATGCACTTTCTCTGCAAGTCCGTGAGCTGTTATCTCTGGAAATGTGTACTCTGCAGGGCAGCCCTTCGCTGATGACTGGTGGGTGTAGGGGCATAAACTCCCCAGGTCCCTTGCCCCAGTGGGAGTGCCTCCCCAGACCTCCCCTATAGAACTGACCGGAGTTGTCCTCACTGGGACTTTGTTGGACTTCTGACCCTCACTTGGTTTCCTTTCTTACCTGGGCACACTTCCTTATTCTATTTGTTTTTTCCTGGAACAGTTTCTAATAAATGGATCCCACATGAATTCTTGTCTGGAGATGATGTTGTGGTACCTGACCCCCAACAGCTAGTAACACTGCACCACAATGAAGGAAGAAGGAGGCAGGAGAGAAGATTCCAGAGACAGACAGATCAGGGGTTGCAGCCACAGTACAACCTGGGCAATGTCGTAACCTCACTAACTTTTTTTTTTTTTTAAGGTTTATTTATTTATCTGGAGAGAGAGAAAGAACTTGAGAGCACAAGTGGGGGAGGGCAGTAAAAGGGGGAGAGAGAATCCCAAGCAGGCTCTGTGCTGTCAACACGGAGCCCGTGGCAAGGCTCTGTCCCATGACTATGAGATCATGACCTGAGCTGAAATTAGGAGTCAGACACTCGACCGGCTGAGCCACCCAGGAGCCCCAACCTAACTTACTTTTTAAAAAGACCACTCTGTTTGCTAGTGTGGCAATGACTGGACGGAGAATTGGTTGGAGGAGGGCAGAGGAAAACCTCAAATTAGATCTAGGGCCAATTATCTTTCCCTGTGCGATTTCTACCTTTATCTTTCCAACAGGGTTAAAATGATGTACCCTTTGACAATGCCTCAAAGATGGTATGAGGGTGAAAAGACGATTTGCATAAACTTCTTAGAGCTCTGGAAAATAAGTGCCCAATAAAAATCACTATTATTATTGATAAAAATAAAAATAGCAATGCAAGCTCATAACCAGCCTCTGGAGAATTTTCATACACTAATGGGAAAATTAAGTGTTATATTAAAGACTAAAGCAACTGTTTCTAGGTTTCTCTTTTGTTCTTATTGTTGTTGCTGTTTTGAGTGTGTGTGGAAGCAAAATAGCTGATGGAAATGTTTGCTCCAGGGTTCAAACCCAACCTGGTTCACCCTGGAGTACAGATGAGGGGTCTTTTGGAAAATGGAAGGAGTGAAAGAAACATTCCAGGTCTTTTTCCTTTGGGGGAAGGGATAGGTTACTTTGAAATTCAAAAAGAAACACAACCGTTAGATAAATGGAGGTCAAACTGTCATTGAAAAATATTGGCTTGTGTTCTAGGTAAATACACGCACACATAATCTCCATACAGGGTGAGTGAGGGAGTGTATGTGTGTGTCTGGATGTGTGATGTATACACTCATGCATGCTTGGTAGACTTGCTCTGCTCACTGAATGTTTTTTTTCCAACCCAACGTACGGCAAAGTGACAGATGGATCGGCAATGACTGAGAAGCAGTTACACATATCTGGCCAGCATGGTTTTGATTGTATGTTGGGTTGTCAGCCAGCCACACACCAGAACAATTATTTTCGGAGGCTGGAAGAGAATTATCCAACATCAATGGGAAGAGAGAGAGATCAGGGAATGAAATAGACACTGTGTACCTGTGTGTCTGGGGCGGGGTGGGGGGGTGGATAAGAAGCGATGGAGACAAGATGGGAGGTGCCGTACCAGTTCTACTTAAGAAGTTCCCCAGTTCCTTCAGACCTCTTGTTCCTCTCCATGGAAAGACCATCTTTCCGTCTTTTGTAAAAATGCTTTCAAGGAGACATCAATGTAGTTTAAACTACATCCAATGACCTGAATTCACAGAAGGACTCACCAAAAGCAATGCATTCTGGTATTTGGTTTCAATTGTTATTGTACCTGAGTTCTCACAATAAAAATCTTACAGCTGAAATAAATATGTGATATACAGCGGTCTTGGGATTGCATATCTTCCAATAACCCTGTAAATATTTCTTATCTCAGTAGTTTTCTGAACCACACTGCAGGTATAACCTGAAATGCAGTAGAAAATGGCTGACGTACTTGAATGTCAGAAGAACAAATATTTAGGCACAGCACCTGGAAAGATTACATACCTCAGTAAGACCCACAAGTCAAAAAAAATCTGCAGGAAAAACATGCAAATGTTTGCTTTTCTACTTTTCCATCAACACCATTCTGGTACTTTACTGTATGTGCTCTAAAATACAATGTGCTTGACAAAAGATGTCAACATGAACCCAAACAAGCTAGTGCCGTCTAGACTCTATCACGCTGAGGATGCTCTAAGTCACTTTTTTCTTTTTTCCAAATTGAAAACATTCACTCCTCAAGCCTCTTTCTCTTGTTTCCCGCCCCCTCTCTCTTAGAAGAAAGGGACATTGTGGGCCTGTGTTATTAAACTAGATCTTTGCCAACTCTTAACATTTCATCCTTTGGCCCATTGTGAAGGTTGGGAGATGGTTATAAGAGTTGGTTTTGAGAAATGGTAGAATGAATGACAGAGTTTCATGCAACATGGCTAACCATCGCTACCCATGTATCTTTCGATCTCTCAGAGACCCAGTTCCCAGCTGTCTGGGCCTCATTCTCTCTGGCCCTCATCCTTTGCAGGGTCTCTCCAATGCTGTAGCTCACTCCAACTGCTGGTAAGCATGCTTACACTAACTTTTGAGGATGGCCTCTTCTTTTAAATTTTTAGGTTTTTTTTTTTTTTTTTTTTTTTTAGTTATACGGTATAACATCTCCACTGCAGAAAACCACGGCTTAGAACACAGTAAGTACTGAATAAATATGCACTGAATGTGGCACCTGGGTGGCTCAGTTGGTTGGGCGTCTGACTTTGGCTCAGGTCATGGTCTCACAGCTTGTGAGTTTGAACCCCACATCAGACTCTGTGCTGACAGCTCAGAGCCTGGAGCCTGCTTTGGATTCTATGTCTCCGTCTCTCTCTGCCCCTCCTCCGCTCACACTCTGTCTCTCTCTCCTTCAAAAATAAATATAAACATTAAAAAATTTAAAAAATGAATACACACTGAATGAATGAAGGGATTAAAAATAATACAGAGGAAGAAAAAAAGTAAGAACCAGTCATAAACCTACCCTACAGAGATGAACTGTATCACCACATCCTGGTTATATGCTCCTAGAGATTAGCTGCAGTTTTAAAAACAAAACTTTGATCATTTTGTCTTTATTGTTTTGTTGCGTGCTTGCCTCTCCCCTCAAGATGAACATCCTGCCTTGACAATACATAGTCTTATGCTTTATACTTTAAATGGCTACATTATAATCCATTGTATAGAGTATTACTATGAATCGTTTAACTAAGTTTCTATTGTTTGACATTTAGGTTGCTTCTATGTTTTTTGCTTTTGTAAACAATACCGTAATAAACATCCTTGATGTTGTTCCTTAATTTTTGCATGCAATTTTAATTATTTCTTTAGGATAAATCCTCAGAAATGAAGTATCTGGGCCAAAGTATCTGTGCATTTTAATTCCTATTGACAAATCATCCAGGAAGGCATCTCTTTGTCTGAGTCCCGAGTCCCGAGACTGATCCATTTCCAAATAGCACTCTGAATTATAACTTTCTTCAGAGTCTATGTCCTGCAGGACCTGTGACTTGTACAGCAGATGATCAATATGCATTTATTAGATCAAGTAATTGTAATATCCCTTTCCCATGGCCTTAATTCTAGCTCCCTTAAGAAATGAATTCCCTTGTACACCTAAAAAACAAGTAAGCGGAAAGACAGGGAGAGAAGAACCCCACGTTACCTCTGAAACCTTAACTCCAGCTCAATTCATTAATCTAGACCAGGGGTCAGCTAACTACAGCCCACACAGGTCACATCCATCCTGTTTTCATATGGCTCATAAATAAGGATTGTTCCTCCATTTGTAAATGCTTGAAAAAAAAAGGAAGAATATTTTTGATGCGAAAGTTACATGAAATTTAATTTGTGTCCATAAAGTTTTATTGGACTACAGGAAGACTAATTTATGACTTGTCTATGGTTGGTAAAATGGCAGGGCTAAGTAATGTCCACAGAGGTCATAGGGCCCACAAAGCCTACAATAGTTACTAGTTGGCCATTTACAGAAAAAGTTTGCTGAACCCTGATCTTCCTGTTTGTTAGCCAATCCGAACTGAATAACCTGAGCCCTAGAAAAATGAAATCTGCAGTGACGTTGTCACTAAATCAGCGCTCTTCGAGAGCTGCCATTATTGGCACTTCAGCATGCCGGGTCTCAGCGTTGACCCCGGCATTCCAGAGGGGAGAAAACCTAGCACCTTAAACCCTGGCTCCACAAAGTACTCAGACGAGCGTTTCCCACCGTGAGCACTGACAATCTCCCAAGTTCCCGGTTTCAGCCTCACTGATCCCAAGTCCTGAGGGCATGCTTTGGCTAGTAGGGCTGACGGGATGAAGTACGGCTCCCTTATTAACTTGTCAAAGTGCGGTGCAGCTGCGTATTTGCTCACCCATTTGCTTCACTTAAATAAAGGTTGGTGGTTAGGCTTCTGTTGCATTGTGCTCTCCTGCTAATTATCAGTGTATTTGTTTTAGAGACAATTAGCCACCTGGTTCATTCTCCCATTGAAGTCAGGTCATCATGAGTTACATCTGCTTTCAGGCCTCCTCAAGTCCAAGACATAATAAAAAGATGATGGCTGTGATTATAAAAAGCGTGCGGGGTTGGGCATCAATGGTACAGCATATTGAATTCCCAAGGAGGACTGAGTTGCATCATTGTACTCACAGAAGCTCCTCTCTGCCAGTCACAAAAGAAGAATGTGAACTGAGAAGTCTTGTGCGGATCCAGAAGTCTTTTGGCAAGTGGGGACAGTGTTTGCAAAGGTAGACACTAAGAATGGCAAGGCAACGTGAGCCACGATTCCTCCCCAGGCACTGTGCTGATACCACAAAAAAGTGACAAGTAAGCACGTCTTAGTGCTTGTAGAATTTGCATAAGACTGAACTTGTTCAGACCTGTGGGTGTTGCCTTTTTAAAAAATGTGCCCGATAATGTGACATAATATTATGCAGAATACACATTTGCTTTTATAATCCCATATGCTCTGGCAAAACTTAGCATTTTGGAGCTAAGACTTTATTATGCTAGGTCCTTGCTGAATCACACTGACGATGGAGACACTGCAGCTTTCTGAGTTCGGGGAGTTGAGAGTCTGTGGCACTGAGGCAGCTCGGTCGCACGGGATGTTGTGTTCGGAGGATGTCACTTGACTATAGAGAGGGACAGATCTAGGAGACTTAGTGTAATTAATCAAGTCTGTGTCCTAGCTCCAGAGGGCCTGGAACTGGATTCGATATAGAGAGAGTATTAAAGCAGTTCACTTTGGCTGCTTTAATACTAGTCAAGCAGATAAAGTGAGGTTTGGGGTTGGGGGAAAATAAAGCGTTTGTAAAACGTTACAAGTAACAGGTCGCCAGGACAGATTTTGAAAACCTTTCATTCTGTGTGCCAAGAAAGAATGTAACCGTATGCATGCTTCAAGACCCAAATTAGCAAATTGCTTAAGGGCCAAAAGAAATTCCAATTTACGTAAAAACCATCCACAAAACTCTAGATTATGATGCTCTATGCAAAGGCATGGTGGATTGCTGACAACATGTTATCCAACTTAAAATAATAAAGGTGATGTAAGCAGAAGGCCAACGTTGGCAGAAGGCCAGACTCTAAAACTGGGTTTCCTCAAAGTGCATCCTGACCGAGCACCGGTTCCCTGGGATGTTATATTGAAAAAGAGATTGTGGGGCCTCTTAATTTTGGGAAGCAGGGGGCTCAGCTAAATTAACTCAACTAACTAAAAAGTTTAGGTAGGACTTCTGGGAGTCCTTTTAGGTGTTAAAATGCTAATGAACTTTGTGAAATGTGCATTTCCCAAACTTACTAGGCCATAGAACCCTCTTTTCCTAAGCATCTGGCAAGAACAATGTTCTGACACAGGCTTGTTGAGACACATTGCCCCAAAGTGTTTGCTCTAACTCAGGCCTCATTGAAAACCCATGACCTCTTGTATCCAAAATCCATAAAGAACTTACCAAACTCAACACCTGAAAAACAAAGAATCCAGTGAAGAAATGGGCAGAAAACATGAATAGGCACTTTTCCAAAGAAGACATCCAGTTGGCCAATAGACACATGAAAAGATGTTCAACATCACTCATCATCAGGGAAATACAAATCAAAGCCACACTGAAATACCACCTCAAACTGGTCAGAGTGGTTAAAATGAACAAATCAGGAAACTACAGATACTGGCAAGGATGTGGAGAAACAGGAACCCTCTTGCACTGTTGGTGGGAATGCACACTGGTGCAGCCGCTCTGGAAAACAGTGTGGAGGTTCCTCAAAAAATTAAAAACAGATCTACTCTATGACCCAGCAATAGAACGGCTAGGAATTTACCCAAGGGATACAGGAGTGCTGATGCACAGGGGCACTTGCACCCCGATGTTTATAGCAGTGCTTTCAACAATAGCCAAATTATGGAAAGAGCTCTAACTCAGGCCTCATTAAAAACCCAAGACCTCTTGTATCGAAAATCCATAAAGAACTTACCAAACTCAACACCTGAAAAACAAAGAATCCAGTGAAGAAATGGTCACAAAACATGAATAGACACTTTTCCATCAACTGATGTCCATCAGCTGATGAATGGATAAAAAAGATGTGGTTTACATATTCAATGGAATACTACTTGGCAATGAGAAAGAATGAAATTTGGCCATTTATAGCAATGTGGATGGAACTGGAAGGTATTATGCTGAGTGAAATAAGTCAGTCAGAGAAAGAGAGATACCATATGTTTTCACTCATATGTGGATGTTGAGAAACTTACCAGAAGGCTATGGCGGGGGAAGGGGAAAAAACAGTTACAAACAGAGAGGGAGGGAGGCAAACCACAAGAGCCTTAAATACAGAGAACAAACTGAGGGTGGATGGGGGACGGGGGAGAGCGGAAAATGGTGATGGGCAGTGAGGAGGGCACTTGTTGGGATGAGCAGTGGGTGTTGTATGTAAGCGATGAACCACGGGAATCTACCCCAAAAACCAAAAGCACACTTTACACACTGTATGTTAGTCAATTTGATGATAAATTATATGAAAATAAAACAGCAAGTGTGCAAGTACATAGTCGGGGATGGAGGGCTTACAGAACAGAACAGGCAGACTGACAGAAGCTCCAATTCACTTGCATACGCATCCTTTTCTTCTCTGGATCTTATCAAGGCTTAGGCTTTTCTTACTACAGGTCTGAGGTCTGAACAGGAAGGTCCCACTTCTAAGTTTTTGAAAATTGCTTCCTTGTGGAGCCTTAGGCTATGATTTGAAATGGTAAGAAATAGTTTAGCTAATTGAATTGAGAAGTAAGCCCACAACTTTTAATCACCTGCATAAAATCCATTAAAGTGAAGATAAATTGTGTAGTACAAAGGGTGTGCAAATGAATACGACAGGGTGGGATCGCCCTAATTTCCTAATGCAGGAGAAAGTAATTCAGCTTGATTATACATCACCGTTGGTAGCATGTGAGTCTTACTATTTGAAAATGTTTGCCAGTTACATAATAGAGTGTGGAATATAAATAATACGGATCAAGTGCGGACGTGGGACACGAAGTTTCCTGATTTACACACACTGATTCATAATACCAGCATTTTAGAGAAAGACGTCTTGGGACAGCAGCTACCTACAAATGCAGTGTGGTTGCCTACGTCTGTTTTTGTGTTGTGCTTTCCTGCAGACTTTCACAAGGCTGTTGTAAACCTAATCCTGTTTAGCAATTATGATTTACTTCAAATGGCTCCACTCATTAAGCTGTTTAAACTTAGATTTAAGGAATAATATCCACTTTGTTTCTTCACACAACTTTGTGGGGGGGGGCAATAAAACATTTAAAATGGGATTCTTGGCAGAGAACGGTCGACATAAGACACTAAAGCTTGCTGTACCTTTAATACATATATTTTCCTTCTTTAAAAAGGATTTTGAGTGAGAAGAACAAAGCCCGGATTGTTTTTCAGAGACAGGAAGAATGACTAACTGATAAACGCCAATTACAAACAGAATATATGCCATTTATTTGGACTTGTGAAAATGTGTATCTTGGAAAAAATGTTTATATAATCACGTATCAGCAACCTCGGGGGTTTTGAACCTGTTAAACGCAGCTAAGCAAAGACCAAAAGCATGTCACTTATGGAAGCTAAAAGCAAGAGACAAGCGGTGGGTTTGTCTCCTCTCATGGTTTGCTATTGAAGCTCATTTACTGTAAGAAGCTGCTCCTCAGGTTGCTAAATGGGGGTAGCTCAGGATTCGGGGTCTATGTGAGGACATTTCTCCTGGGCGAGATGCTGTCTTTGAACCCTTACTTTTCAAGGCTATCACCTTATGCCCTGCTGGCCTCATCGCCTCAGGACATAATTAAATAACTCTGCGCGTGTTGGTAGTGGCCATAAGAGGTGTTTAGGAATGGCCTGAAGGAAGCATGCATTCATGAATTTCTCAGGTGTATGTTTTAATCAAAATCAGAGACTCTCAACACGTTGAACTCAATAGACTACTGGATACTGGGCAATATGCCCAGGATGATATTTGAGTTTTCATGTTAAGAATAAGGGTAAGCCCCTCAAAGCCTCAAATGTGTTTATATTATGTGTATTCTTAGGACAACACAGGGCAATTGAGGATGTTTTCATGAAAAACAAGGCAGAAATAATTTTTTTCTTATGGCAGGTGATGTCATCAAATTCTGAACTTTATAACTGATGACAAGTTTTTTGTTTGTTTGTTTGTTTGTTTGCTTTAGTTGCTGAGAGATTTACCCTAAACCTGGTATTCATTTAAATTTTTGGTATGTTGATTGCTATCTTTCTTATATATGATTCTTAGCTTTTTATTGTATTTCACACTCCTATCGTATGGCGCTTAAAAAAAATTAACAGACTTTTACAAGTATTTTACTTGTTTCAGAGTAGCTGGTACAGACAATTACCACTTAAAATCCATCCACAGGCCAAAAAGTATGATCAAAATTGAAAGATAAAGGTGTTCTGTTACAGATGTTTCTGTATGACCTTTTTTCTTATTGTCCTTAAAACTCTTAAAATACATCGTCTCTTCAGTAGAGACACCTTTGGAGTTGACCTATCTTTCTCACTTCCAACCTAATTTTTCTTCTTTTGGTGCAGACCATTACATTTTAAAGGTATGTTCAAATTAAGGTAACATCTTTTCTTCCCCCATATTAGTCCCACTGCCATGGTCAGAATGTATTCCCCCCAATTTCTTATGTTGAGATCCTAACCCCTAAGGTGATAGTACTGGGAGGTGGGGCTCTGGGAGATGACAAGGCCATGAGGGTGGAACCCTCAGGAATGTGGCTCATGCCCTTATAAAAGAAGCCCTGGAAATGTCCCTCTCCCCTTCCATCATGTGAAGACACAGGAACCCTGCAACTGGAAAGAGAGATCTCACCTGCCCATGCTGACATCCTATCTCAGAATTCCAGTCTCTGGCACTATGAGACGTAAATGTTTGTTGGCCACACAGTCTGTGCTATTTGTCATAGCAGCCTGACCAGACTAAGACACCTACAGGAAGTCCAGCAGTGAAGCAGTCATGGGTGAGAACTTCAGATCCCATGGAAGAGTCACTGGGTGCACTCTCATCCATCAGTCTCATAGCAGAGCAGCCTGAAAATGCCCACTTCTAGAAAAGGTGGCCTTCTCCCCCTATGTTCACATAAACTTTATAAAAAGGAGAGAGTAATGTGAAGGAGGCTCCAGTTCAATCACAAGAGCTCAGCAAAACGAGGACCAATGAAAATGAATAATAAGGACTGAGATTCAAAATGACAGATATTTATTTTTTAATGTTTATTTATTTATTTATTTGAGAGAGAGAGGGAGAGAGAGAGAATGGGAGAAGGGCAGAGAGAGAGGGAGACACAGAATCTGAAGCAGGTTCTAGGCTCCGAGATGTCAGCACAGAGCCTGGCGCAGGGCTCGAACCCATGAACCGTGAGATCGTGATCTGAGCCGACGTCAGATGCTTAACCGACTGAGCCACCCAGGCCCCCCAAATATACCAGATATTTTAAAGGGAGGCTCTCAGGGAGTGGGGACCTACTTCAAGTGAGCACTTACGTCACATTACAGAAGAACTACTTACAAAAATAAGAAGGGACTAAGGAATAGGCAAAAACATTAAAAGAATGTCGAATCTGTTGAATGGCTTGCTGCTGTTCTTGATAAAAATCAACTACCTCTCCTCCTCTACTCCCAGTGCTTTGGAGCTGCATTATCAGAAATGCACTGAGTGTGGAGGAGAACCCCAAGTCCATTGCTTGGAAGCCCTAATGTGGGTAGCATGATTCTTGCTGTGTTTGTCCTCTCCACCTTGCTGCTCTCCTGTGCAATGACTTTGTGTTTAAGGTATTTCCCCTTCTTACCCACCAATTTTTCAGGCGAAAGTTCACCTCCTGGTCAGGTGTAGTGGCTGTGGCTTGTCCCCACCGAGTCCTGGCAGCAGCAACCCCCAGAAGACAGAGCCCCGCACTGGAGTTACACACCCTCTCTGTTCCCACCGTGCTACCCCTGACATGGTGTCTTTTCCTGTAGAGAGTCTTGAGTCTATTTAGGAAGTAGCTAGGGACAGGAATTAAAAATAAAGCAGACATTTGTGTTCAGGCAGCGTGGCCTAGAGGCTAGGTTGAACACTCAGAAACCACACTCTCTAGGTTTAAATTCCAGATTTGCCATTTGCAAACAGTGTGGCCTCATGTAAGTCAAGTCACCTCTTCAAGACTTAGTTTTGTCATCTGCCAAACGGGGGCAAAAAAGGCTGACTTCTTCACAAAACTGTGGGGACGAATAATGGATTGAAAGGTATAAAACGCAACACGGTGCTTTGCTCATGATAAATGCTAAATGTATTCTTGCTGCTATTGTGATCATTGACCCTAGGGAGTAAGAGAAGAGTATAAGAACTGGTTGTTGTCCTGAACAAATAAAGGTACAGCCTTCAGTCACACACAGACGTATATGACACACACAGTCAGGCAATGATTAAAGAGCATTACAGAGCAATGTGCTGGAAGGGAAAGCTATGGAAGCTCATGTGACTGTTTACAAGGATGTAAGCGCCAATAGCATACATAGAGGAAACTTAGTTGCAAAACTGGAATGTGAGTGGGGCCCTAGATAAGAGAGAAAGTTTTATAGATGGACAGACTAAGACACAGTAGGTGCTTCAGATGCACATGTGGATGAAAGAAGAAAGATGTTTCTGGATGTGTGGGAGGAGATCAGATGATGGAAGGATTTGGGTATAAGATGAGATGTTTGAGCCCAAGTACAGCAAAAGGGAAAATAAGAAAACACATTATCAGAAGATTATTCGAAAGAGGCCATCATGAAAAACTGTAGAAAAAAGAACCTGGAAGTAGAGAGACCAGTTACAAGGCCATGCTGATAATGAGGATTCCAAGAGCTGAACCTCTGTTGGGATCGGGCAGTGGGAATAGCTAGAGGAAAGAGTATCGATAGGACAGATGAAAATAGCTCTCTCCCAATCACTTTCTTTCCCTGTGTTCTGTCTCATTGCTTTTGAAACGCTGTCCACAATCTGCAGGTCCTTTGTTGATTTATGCATTTACTTGTTTATTGTCTACTTACTCCCCTAGAATGTAAGTAAGCTCTGGAGAACAGAGAATTTACTGCTCCTAGAACATGGCCTGCTGTGTAATTGTGTTGGAGGGAGACAGGGGAGGAAGCCCTTTTAAAGATATGGGTTGTCAAAGGATTGCCGTGTGGGCCAACAGAAGCAGGGAAGTCAGGATGAGCAGATCTGAGAAGAAATGAAGACAATCCATGCATCTACACATCCTTTCAACCATAATGCTCGTTGAGTGCTTGTGTGGAAGCCATGCAGACCAGTTGTTAAGGCCCAGACTCTGACATTGGATGGCTTGCCTTTCAGTCCCAGGTTCCACCACTTTTTACTTGTGAAGGGACTTAGGGCAAGTTCTTCTCTGAGTCTGAATTTCCTCACCTCCACAATGGCTAAAAATAAAACCCATCTCACTCACAGTCTGGATGTGAAAACGTACTGAGATATATATGGTGAGCTCCTGGTACGGTGCTTAGTATTAACAAGGACCCCATAATAGTGGCTCTTGTTATGACTATGTGCCAGGTGCTGTGCCACTGTGTAAGGTGGCAGTGAGACGCAGTGATGGAAATATTCTAGAAGCTGTCAGATATACGGGCTTGATGTTTAAATGAGACATGAGAGCAAATTTGCTTTGATTTCATTCCCTGTTGACTTGGGTTGCTACTGCTGGCTATGTAACAGTGAAAGGAAGCTGTCTCCAAAGCTATTTCAGATCTATTTTCTGCAAGGGACTCACCATAACAAAGGAAATTACTATCAAGAAATGAGAGCTGGTGTATAGTTCTTCCAGAAGGAATAATGAAATGAAGGAAACTGCTTTTCTTTCTTCTTTTATTTTTTTATAACTCAAAATAATGCTAGAAAATAGATGGTAAGATAATTTCAAAGTCAAGTGCTTATTGATGTTTTTTTATTTATAGAAATTGGAGTAGTTAAATTTCAGGTACTGTTATGCAGGTACTGTGCTATGAGTAGCTGTGCTAGACAGGAGGGAAAGCTATCTAACAAAACTCCTGATATCTGGTAGAATAACCAAAACAAAGAGCATTAATAGCAACCCAGGATACTTTTCTGCTATGAAGAAGCTTTTTAAAAGTATTTTTGATATGAGAGAATTAAAGGGAGTTTCACTGCCTGTAACATTGCTTATTCAATGTCTTACTAAGGGTTATTTCATTTTATTTTTTACTGATGGTTTATTTTTCAAAAGTAAACTTTAGTGAGCAGGGAACAGATTAAATGGAACAATAACAATGGGATGTTGAGATTGAAAAGAAAGTTGAGGATAATTTTAATCTTGTTGTTCTGCACATAATGAAACCCAGAGACTGAAAAGGATCTTCTCAGGGCCACACAGACTCTGGGTGGCAGAGCTTGGTCTAGAGCCCAGGTCTCCTGATTCCTAACCCAGATCCCTTTCCCCTGCATCAAGTTGGTGGCTTATGGTAAAGGGGCAAATGTCCAATGAGGGGACACATTAAAATAATAGGGCAAGTGACTGTCAAAATTCCATGATGATTTCTGTGATCTGCATTTGTCCAATCTAATCTTGTTCATCCAAGGCCCCGTGTAGCTACTGACATATCCCGGGGACTCTGGACTCAATATGGACTGTGTATCTTGGCAAATGGCACCACCGTCTACCCTCTTGGTCAAACAGGAACCTGAGCATCATATGAAATCCAGAAATCATCACTGATCTCTCTTTCTCTTCCCAGAACCAACTCTTCAGTGAATGTCATCGTCCTTCCCTCCTTGAATCCCTCCACCATACTCCTTGAATCCCTTCCCACCGTACTCCTTGAATCCCTCCACCTCTCTCCATTTCCATTCCCTCCACCCCCAAGAAAGCCACCATCATTTCTCACCTGCAACACTGCCACAGCCCCTAACATGTCTCCCCTCCCGTCTCCTTGTCTCCCCCCACCTTCCTGCTCAATCTAGTCTTCACATGTGACGAAAGCAATCACTCTAAAATCAAATCTGGTTATGTCAGGGTCCTTTTTGTTATTCATCAATTGTTCCCATCACCTTCAAGGTGAAATCCAAGCTCCTGTCACTTGAAATACAAGTGCTGCAAAAACTAGCCGCTGATTATCTTCCCAGGCTCACCTGTTCCTTTATTATTTCACCTAAAGCCTCTTCTCCATGCAGAGTCTGTGCTCTAGCCATATTGAAGTTTGATTTTTTCAAATGTACCAAGCTCTCCACATCTGGGCTTTTGTATGTGCTGTTCTCTCTGCCTTGAACACTTCCCCCTTATAGATTTGCCTGGTTGATTTCTAATCATCCTTTAGTCTATGTAGATAGATATCATGGAGGTATTACCTCTTCCAAACAATACCCCCTGACCAACCAGCCCCTCCACCTGTCTGGGGAGACTCCTCTACTCCAAGAGTAAGCTGAATGTCCCTGTTACAGCACTAATCACACCTGATTGTAACCATGTATCTTTTGTTCTCCTTCATTACCATTTTAGCTCCATGTGGGATGGAAATCATGTCCAACTCCTACATAGAATCTTCACTACCTATTGCATTTCCTGGCACATAACCATAAATAGCTGGTGAATGAATGAATTTATGAATAAAAGGAGCTGCCTTTCATTTTCTAAAATTCCTCATGGGATTAAGGGAGATCGAGTTGAGTGTGAGGATGGGTAAGGAGTGGTTCGGAAAGAAACATCGCAGGTTGGAGCTGGAGAGGAGGCAGTGAATCATTTGTTCCTCACCCTCTTGGAATTCTAATAAAGAACAGAGTTGGGGACAAAAGAGAATGAGATGCTATGTTAAGCATTAACTTGCAGTTTTATCAAGTGAGACTCTGAAATCAATGGAAGTCTCCAGTAGAGACTTCTACTACTCTAGTGATGTGTGTTTAGTTTGTGTATATTTAAATTTTTCTGTAATATTTAAAAACATTTTTAAAAAACTACTCTTTTGCTTAGAATTCCAGGAAATTGAAGAGGCAATCATTTGGTCAAAGGGAAATGGTTTTTGTTTTGTTTTGTTTTGTTTTTTAAAATATAATTTATTGCCAAGTTGGCTAGCATATAGGGTATACAGCGTGCTCTCGGTTTTGGGGGTAGATTCTCGTGATTCATCACTTACGTACAACACCCAGTTGTCATCCCAACAAGCGCCCTCCTCAATGCCCATCACAAGGGGAAATGGTTCTTTAGTCAGTAAATGGGTATTGGTGGATATGGGCATTAGAGGAGAGGAACATGTTTATCAGATGACTTGAGGTAGAAAGTGGTATCCTGAGTGCTTGAAGTTGAGGAACTTATATTGAGAGGACGAACTTAACACTAGCTTAAATTGTAATCATTTGTTGATAAGAAAGGAATGATAATCTTTGTTAGATGATTATTTTTAGAGCTTATCTGTGTGTATTTTAATAAAATTAAAGCAAAGTTAGTATATGGTGATATGTATTTTTAACCACGTGAGTTTGTTTTGTAACAATTGTTTTCAAACTTCTGAAAGTAAGGCAGGAACATTTTAAAATTTAATTTAATTTATTTATTTTTTTAGAGAGAGCAGGGAAGAGAGGCAGAGAGAGAGAGAATCTTTTTTTTTTGAGAGAGAGAGAGAGAGCGTGCACGCATGCATGGGAGGGGGAGAGAGAGAGAGAGAGAGAGAGAGAGAGAGAGAGAGAGAGAGAAAGAGAGAGAATCCTAAGCAGACTTCATGCTGTCAGTGCAGAGCCTGAAGTGGGGTTTGATCTCACAAACTCATGAGATCATGACCTGAGCCGAAATCAAGAGTTGGCCTCTTAACCGACTGAGCCACCCAGGTGCCCCAAGCCAGCAACATTTTTAGGTGGGTTATTGCTACATAAAAATCACATCATTGTCTCAGTTTCCCCCCAAATTTTACTAAGCTATTTTCTGAAGGCAAACCAAGGTCTTAATAGTTTTTAAGCTGGTAAAGTGGGAGTTATTTGGACATATGAATGTGTCATTGCATAAACAAGTTAATCAAATTATATATAAGGCTACAGGCTTGTACTCCAGATAGCTTCCGTGGTACCTTTTGAATGTTCTAGCTTTCATGAGTTTCCTTTTGCTGCATGTATAAAATTATTTACAACCAGCACAGTTTTCTTGAGTCCAGTGTCTCACCAGGCACTCACTCTCTACATGTTCCAGCCAAAACATCTCTGGGCAAATGAAGATTCTCTTTTAAGACAGGAAATGAAATCCAGCTCCAGTGGTTTCCCATGAAGCTAATATAGTATCTCCTGCCATTTTGGTTGGAGCCCAACTATATCTGACTCAAAGTTTGGTCTCTGATTCTGGTGATTTTCCTCATTTTTCATAATTTACCTACTGCTGTCAAGAACAATCATTGTCTTCTCCGAAAGACTAGTAAATACTCTTCTAAGCCAATGGATTTATAAGAGGTGCAATCCAATGATTCAACTCATTTGAATCATTTGGGCAGATTTATCAAATGCTTCATAAATACAAGACATAGTAGAAGATGTTTTCAGGGATGCAAAGAGAACAGTCCTTGACCTGAAGGAATTTGAAGTCAAATTATGGGCATACAGGAAAAATATACAGAAAATGATTTCTCCCTGGTCCTGAGGGGATATAGTCTATCCCTTATATAAATCCCTTATACTAAACTCTTGTTGAAGGAACATGTGATTATACCCAAAACCAACTGCGAGATGGTTTCTTTAGAATAATTAGAAATGAGTGTTTTTGCTACCATCCATTAGGAAAAGATACTGCTATAGATAGACATTTTCTTAAATAACTTGTTCCAAAGAAAGCAAGGTTGCTGTGTCAACTTCACACATCTATTTGCTTTAGAAATTGGTACATTCTGGACTAGCTAATTAGGCCACTGGAGTGTAGCCAATCCAGGATTCTGGAGGAAAAGTATATAAGTATGGGAGCACTTTAACTTGGGGTTGTTACATAAAGCCTCAAATGGACAGAAGAAGTTGAAGTTGCTGCTCTGTCTCAGGAAGAGTAAAATATTTATTTATTTATTTATTTATTTATTCATTTATTTATGTATTTATGTATTTCTTTATTTATGTATGTATTTATTTCTGCTGGGGGAGGTCATTGGAGTCTTTACTAAATTCACCCAGCAAGTCTTAAGGAATAGCTGGCAAAGCCTGTCCTTGTGAACACTGAAATGACTCTGATGAGAAAAGCTACCCTCCAAAATCGGATGGCCTTGGACATGACTACTGCCTGGAAAGGAGGTAGGTACCTGTACTTTTATAAAAAAAAGAATGTGTGTTCATATCCAGTGAATAAGCTAAGGTATCATCTTAATTAAATCACAACAAGGACACAAGTAGATGCCCTGAGTGATCTGACCCTTGGCCTAGGGGACTTAATAAATTAGTGGTTCAGATTATGCGGGTCATGGTGGAAAAAAATTGTTACTCCTTTTGGGAGTTATTATGTTATTCTGTGTTGTCTCTTACATGTACCTGTATTGTTCCTGTGGCATCTGCCTCTAATACAGCCAGATAGCCACAGAATGAGCCACCTCTATGCTAATGAAACCCCTCGCTGACTGCTCAGGATGCACAGTGGAGGAGGGATGTGTGTGTAAGACTGTAGGAGCTGGTTGAGGGCTGGAGTTGTAGAGGAGGCCATGGAGAGGAGGTGACGGTCCATTGACCTGAAAGCAGAAGCCGGAGATTGGAGGCTCCTCACTCCTTCCCTTGTCCTTGGAAAGTTCTGTCCACCATTCCTGGATTGGGAGCCGTTTCCAAGGACACAGCCTTGAGAGAGCAATGTGTTGCTGGGACCATCTGGACAGTATGTATAACTGAACCCAGTGACTTAAGGCCTCTGTATAAACTTGGAAGATTCTGGAAGGTGGGTGTGAAGATCTCATCTTGCAGCCGCTCAAGACAAGCCTCAAAAGTCAGTTCCCTGGCTTATTCAAATTGCCACTTACCAGTCCAGAGTGGCCTCCTTCTTGCTCACCTCTTACCGGCACCAGTTTTTGAACCAACAAGCAAAACACAAGTTGAATTTTAGTATTTATTTTAGCTTCTTTTCATCTTGTTTTGTTTAAGATTTATCTTCTTTGGAATAACATGCTACCTCTAAGAACTTAATAAGGTGGGGGCTACAGCCCAGTTGACTTCCAACTAAGCTATTTAGAAAAGAAAGCAAATAGTAAAAGAGTTATATATCTAAATCTAAAGGTAATTATAAACTTAATCTACCTTAATATACCTCTGTATACATAAATTGCATATCCATGTATTCATATTTGGTATAAAACTCATAACCACGGGAATTTTTTCAACCATAGATTGCCCTTTGTATGCAGATTTCCAATGAAATACAAACATTTTTTGGAAAAACACATGTGCTTTAGATTCTTAATTTTTAAATATAACGGTGATATGTGAAATATGGAAGAAAGCAAAACTCTTCCACTGGCTACTTAAGGTTGGCAATAACATCCACGAAAGGTAGTGTGGAAGGCTGATTTATTTTCACGGCCTCATCGTGGCAAAGTACAATCCCCCACCTTTGGACTTTGGATTTGATGATGTCAGTTGTTTTAACCAAAGGGGTGTTAGTACACATGACACAAGCACAGGCTTTGGATGTGCTTGTGTGATGGGTTAGCCTTTTTGCATTTTGGTGATCCTCAGGGAGGACCGTATCTCATGATGTAGCCACTGCGGCTGTAGCCTGAGTCCTAAAATGAGTCTTAAGGAGCTGACCATAGACCCTGGCAACTGCTGATCTGAGGAGGAGGAAGAGACACATGGAATAGATCTGAACTTAACCTGCAGCCTGGGGCCCATCGTCCAAGCTACAGGCAGCCAACCCTACCACTGCTGAGTGTGAGAATATGCTTGTGTTTCAAGTTCATGAGTTTCAGGGTGGTTTGTGGTTCAGCATTCTCATGTCAGTAACGGACTACACAGATGATTTCCAGAGATGTGTTTCTAACTCCACATAGACACAGATGACTATGAAAATTTCTACAAAATGCCATTCCTTTCCATTCGTGTCTTCGACAGTATTTTGCGATGCGACTTGGCTATTTTTCTCTGTTTTGGAAGGACTGAATCAGTTAAAAACTAGAATCCTGTTCTGAGTGACTTCTAGATGTAATAGGTACTACTTTCTGTCTTCAAAAAGTATAAGTGCTGACCACAAATTGTGCAGTTGGAATTCGGGAATCTGATAACGGATAGGCATTCTGAGATGTCGTAGAAAGTGAATTCTGTGCGCAGCTCGAAGTTGTCAGAAACGCTCTGCTGCCTTTGTTTCTCTTAAGTTTGAGCAAACTTTTCACTCCTAAGCTTTCTAATTTTCCGAGGAGGAAAAAAAAAAATCCTATCAAAAGAATGCAAGTGTGAGGAGCAGTTAGTTCCAAACTGCCTGCTGCTTTTCAGCTAGGATTGTGTGCAGTTTATGTCAAAACACTTCAGCAAAGAAATACAAATACAGACTAATGTTTGACTTCTTTTGTTGTGTTGAACTGGAGCCAGCAAAAGTATTTATATATAAATCCACTTGTGAAATGCATAACCCTCTCAATGTGACTTATATGTTTAAGGCTTAAAGAGAATTCAGGTTGATTGACAGAAGCTATTGCTCTGACAATGTCAAAATGTTTGACTCCGCTTCTGCGGAAACTTTTAAATTCATCCTTTTCGTGGAGGGATGTTTACCTTCTAATTAAGCGCGACTGCTTTAGCAGGCAACATTTTTTTCTGCCCTACTGTGTGTATTGTAAAGCATAAGCCTCAATGCACCTATCCTCCTTCTCCTTAGAAACTTGAGGGAAACGAATCCCCTCAAGCCCCAAGCGTATCCCGAAAATAGCTACTTAGACATTGCCTGAGGGCAAAATAGATGGCTTTGCTGTTTTAAACACTTGAACAGAATGTAGGTATAAAAGAGAGCCCTGTCATATGGATTCAGATATTTTCCTCCCCTCGCTAATGGGAATATGCTACAAAACCCTATTTTCTTCTCCTTAATTCTGTGAGGAATCAAGGCCTGCTTTCTGAATCTATGATTTGGATGAGCTTCTGAGGAGGGAACTAAGGGATCATGGGCACATCAAGTGCCCGAGACACTGGCGGGGTGCCGTGTCTCCGTTTTTCAAAGGCTGCATCCTTCTATTTTGTTGAACTGTAGTACCTTGTTTAAATTTTTATTGCATTCCCACATAGTGTTATGCATAAGTATATAAGAAATGCCACAACGGATTAGGCCAATGGTCCATCTTGCCTGCCTCTGAGGGACGTTTCGTGGGGAGCTAAGGTTGTCTTTCTTGACGTTACTCTGAAAACATTAAGGATCGACTGTACACGTTCCTCATGCCCTTTAATATTCTATTACAGAACCAGCATCTGAGAATTTTCCTAAACCTTTTAAAACTTATTTATAGTTTCGCCCTTTGTTATTCTTTTGGGACAAAAAGATCACTGCATGATTTGTACTTAAAAAAATCGCCCCCTTCAAGTTTCAAGAGTTGGTTCCTGAAGGCTTAGCGTTTTGAGATACGATGTGTCAGTCCCTGTTTAAAAAACTCGTATCTTCACAATTTCCTAGAATTTGGTTATGTGGCAGGCTGCTTCTGAAGTGGTTCCCAATGATCCCCACATCCCAGTATTCATGCCTTTGTGCACATCCCTTGCCTTCTGCCTGGGCTGGACCTAGTAAGTGGCTTCCCATGAATAGAATATGGCAAATGTGACGAATAGAGATTTCAAGATTAGGTTATGATAGACTGGGACTTCCATCTTGCTCATACTCTTTCTGACTCCTTTCCGGTGCCTTCTCTGAAGAAGGAAACGGCCACGTTGTGCGCTGCCCTGTGGAGGCGTCCCCAGGCAAGGACTGGAGGGCAGCCTCTGTCCAACAGTCAGCAAGGAACTGAGGACCTGAGTTCAACAGCCCGCGAGGAACTGGATCCTGCCACCAATCATGCAGTGGCCTTGGAAGTTGTTTCTTCCCTCACTGAGCCTTCAGATGAGGTGGCCGATCCAGCAACACCTTGGCTGCAGCCTTGTAGGACACCCTCAAGAGAAGCTGGGGATCACTGGGGACCATTTTATTTTATTAAAAAAATTTTTTAATGTTTATTCATTTTGAGAGAGAGAGAGAGAAAGCATAAGTGGGGGAGGAGCAGAGACAGAGGGAGACACAGAATCCAAAGCAGGCTTGAACTCACGAACTGTGAGATCATGACCTGAGCTGAAGTCAGCCTACCACATAACTAAACAGGGTCCGTGAAAGTCCTTGTTTCAATTTGTTTTGATTACATTTTTTGACATAGTCCTGGTAGAAGATCCTAATAGTTTGCCACATTGGTCCTGCGAAAATATTTTTATCTTGGCAGTTCTAAGATGCATGCATTTAAATGACTTAAAAAAATGTAAGCATGATTCTAGAAAATTTTGATACAGTGGGTGTATCACTCAGTTCTGTGTAACGGACCATCTTAAAATGTAGTGGCTTAAAACGATAATTATTTATCTAGCTCCTGACTCTGTGGGTTGGCAGTTTAGATTGGGCTCAGCTGGACTCCTTCTGTATCTGCCATCAACTGCAGGTCATGTAGCAGGCTTTGCTGATCTTGGATAGACTCTCTCACATCTCTGAGGCCTCAGCTGGGATTATCCAACGGCCTCAGTTGTGTTCCGTGCGATGATGATCCAGCAGGCTACCCCAGGCTTATTCACATGGCAGTCCCAAGAAAATAAACAGAAGCAAGGCCTCTTGAGTCCCAGGCTTACAACAGAAACATCTGTCCCTCCTGCATTCTATTGGCCAAAGTCAGTCACGAGGCCAGTCCAGATTCATGGGGTGGGAAACACATTCTCCTCCTGCTGGGAGGAAATGGAAAGGCAGTTGCAAAGAGCGTGAATACAGACGGAATGAATAGTCGTGGCCATTTGTGCAGTCCACCCCGGTGGGCGTGATTTAACATAGAGTCTCCTTCTACAACACACAGTGTTGTTACGCTAAGTGGTACCAGTCGTTACCAGTGTTACGCTACCAATGTTGGCTTCTCATTCCGGTTTTGCAGCTGTCTGGGTGACTTTGTGCCAGTTTACTTATCTGTACAGTGAGGCTGTTAAGAGGTCCTAACTCATAGGGCTACTGTGAAGGTTTAATGAATTAATGCACATGATGGTCTTGGGCCTCAAAAAGTGCTCAAAAACTGTTAGCTATTATTATCAAGATGACCTTGCTTTGTAACAACTATTTGCTTTCATGTTTATTTCTCTGCTAGACCTAGACTCATTGAGGGGGGACGTTGGTGCATTTAGACTTCCTTCAAAAATGACTGAGCATGAGCTATATGCCAGGAGCTAGCAACTGGGGAATAGTTGATCCCCAGGGGCACATAAACCGGCAACTATGTTATTTTTAGCAGCATGGATGTTGGTGTCTGTGTCTTACTTCCCTAAGCTCCTATCTTGGTCTTTTCCTCGTTGTTGTTTACTTATTTAAGACTTGTTGCTGTTGTTGTTACTGTTTAAATCTTTGGAATATTTTCTAGCATGTTTGGTGATCTCAATTATCATCCCTGGTTATCCTGCACTTAACTTTTGTTACTCTAGGCTTCACTAGCTCTAGTAGACGAGTAAGTCTTTGCCTTTCATTTCTATATTTTCCAAGGACTCTGTTTAATTCTTTTTGTTTCTGAGTGTGTGGTGGAAACTGAATACGTTTAGAGGGAGCTTAAGATCCTTTAGCCAAATGGGAGAGCCATTTATGTGTTTGTTCCCCTGGCAAATGGGGGTGGTGAGTACCCAGAGTTGTTGGATGGATTATGTCAGTGATTTTCCGCAGGGAGCAGAGCCACTCAGGGCTTTGTTTTTCTCATTTGCCAATCGGGAATAATACTCTCCACCCCCAGGTGCCTAGAGAGTCTGCGTGAAAAGCGAATTACAGAATGGAAACAAAAGAATGTAAGCAATGTTTTTATAGTATCTATAATGGTAGTGATGTCACATTTATTAAGGAGCAAGAGGCACTAGACCATTGGAGGTTAGAAACTGGCGAAGACCCAATCAATTCTAGGCACTGAAAGGAACTTGTATTGTTGTAAAGATTTTTGAAAAGTAAGGATCAAATTTTACTTAATAGAATGGCTCCATTCCTTTTTCATCTTTCTGAAGTTTTTTTTTTTTTTTTTTTGTACTTCTTGAATCTAAATCAAGGCTGAGCACAAAAGCTTCTGTATGATGCAAAATCACTGTTGTAGTAACTATAAAATGTTGCATGTACTTTATTTCCGTAAGTACAATGTGTTCTGCTTCACTTTTATTTTACTCTATTAGGTATGCAGCCTATTTGCCAGGGTGAGTTATCTCCTCTTAGAGTTTGGTTATATACCTAGTCTATTTTGTAAACAGAATTTCCATTAAAAATGAATTACTTTTCCTTAGAGCTTATTGATGGGGCTGACACATCGCTAAATTTCTCTTCTGAGCCAAGATTTGTCACCTTGATCAAAAGTTGGCAAATGCGGTTTGTGATCATTCAAAAGGTACAAGGGGGGGGGTATGTGTGCCCTGCAAAACATTTTTTTAGTGGCACACTTGCCCTTGATTTTTGTCTTTAAAGCAATTAACCCAGCAGGAACAAAGAAATAGCAACTCGCACTATGATTCCTCATATAGTCTTGGCATTCAGCAGAAACACTTTTCTTCATTTAGAAAGAAGTGTTCTTCTGACAGACAGTCTGGAACAAAGTGTGCGTACACATACAATGAGTCAAGAGTTGGATTGCAAAAACATGAGACCCCAAACAGTAAGCTAAAAATGCGATAGCGGATGCTTGGCAGAGAGATTATATTGTAAGCCTTCCGAAACCCAGCCCGTGACACAATCCGGCATCGCTGCCGTTAGCGATCCTTCCCCGATATCTCCGGAAAAGGAGGGAAGAGAAAAGCATTGGTTTGATGAGATCATCTGTCTACTTCTTTCAATATTACAAATAAAAAGTTGTTAAAAAGTTCCCCCCCCCACGATTACAAAAGTCATACATTCTCATAGCAAAAAAATAAAAATCAGAAAATTAGTTGTGAGAATAGAACTGGGAAGAATTTAGGATGATGTCCCTTCCAACCATGGTTGGTTGTTTTTATTTCTAAGTTTGGACGCAAATTGTGGTTCAAAGTATTTAATTATTTGAGGCTTCTAAGGGTCATCAATGGGGGTGGGGGTAAGATAAGGTAATTTCTGTGACCTCTGAGAAAACAAAGGAATTTCTTGGTTGAGTATTTGCCCCATTGTTCTGTACTAATTAGCATTTACAATATCCTAAGCTTCATTTTTCATGGCAATTCCCACACAAACATGCCTCCCCTAAGTTTCTCAAGATGAAATAACATTAGGGAGAGAAGCTATATGGAATAGGTATAGAAAAAAGCAAATGTTCTGAGATGAGATTGGAAGGTTTGTTTTCCTAGAAACAAGGGAGGTTGAGATCAGTAAGCCTTGGGCCGAACAGTTTGATTTGTGGGAGAAAAGAAAACTTTTTTTTTTTTTATGTTGAAAATCAGTAAATGATGAGTAGTTTTCTGGAACAGAATAAAGCCGTGCTAAGTTGAAAGCAGGTCTATAAAATAAAGAGCCTCATGGGAAACAAGGAAAGAAAACCATCTTCATAATGGTGCTCCTCATAAAAAGAGAAGCGAGTAAACAATAACGATTATTCGCTGATGGGTGAGAGATGATAATGGCTGAATCCACCATTAGGTGCTCAGCTAGAGAGCACCCTGGGCCAGGAGAAATGCAAGCCACAGATAAGCGGGGGGAGTGGTGATAATTAGCAGGAAAGACACTCAGCACAGCTCACAGGCTGCCCGTCATCACCCCCAAAGGGTGAGGGCTTGGAAGGGGCAAAGCCAGAGACATCCCCACTTGAACAGCTTAACAGGGGTAGGAACCGAAGGTGCTAGAAATAAGCATTCACTTTCTGCTTGGGCCCCTCTCAGGCCTCCGGAGAAACTGGTTTTATATCTCCATCTGCACACATTTTTTCTGTGCATTACAAAGTTCCGCAAAGTGTTTTGATCCCTGCTGGCTGTGTCAGCATCAATAAAGGGTTTGTTCATAGAGCAGCAGTACCGATGGTAGTAATAGTAACAGCATTAAGTGATAGCTGACACTAGAGAGAAATCACTCTGTGCCAGACATTCTTATGTTTAACACAGATTACTTAATTTAATCCTAACACATGCTGTGAGGTAGGTACTATTGTTTCCTTTTATTGATGGGGGCACTGAAGCTTTGAAGAGGTCCCCTGACTTCCCAATGGTGTTGGAAATGTCATTGGAAGTAGGTGGCAAAGCCGTGGATGTGAAGCTCAGCTGCTTGATTCCAGACCCTGCATTGCACTGCTTACCTGGGAAATAAACAATAAATGTTTCCTGTGTGTTTCCTACACTCCCGGGTGGTACTAAGCATTCCATGTGTATCGTATCATTTACTGATACAAAGCTGATGAGGCAGGGACGGAAACCACGCGCATGCTGCAGATGACAGATGTTGGCTTCTATAGTGTCAGTAACTCACCCATGTCAGGTGAGCAAGTCAGGGTACCTCTCTGCTTGACTGAGGTCAGATGAAACCCTAAATCAGCACCCTGAATCCTTGTTCTTTATTGCCCATCGTATATTCGTTCTACTCATGTGTTGAAGAGTCTTTTGAAAGGATACACTTTTCCTTTCTGTTTATTTTTCTTCTTTTTAAAAAACCATGACTGTCTCTTAAAATCTATTTTCTCTTTAAAAATGCTACCTTTTTTTTTGGCTGCCAAAGGAAAGACCTCATTGGGTGATACGCTTATTAAAAACCCTCACTCTTGAGGAGATGGGAACCCCTCAATGCTCTCACGCCTCCCTTGTGAGCACAAACTGAAAGCATACTAAATTTTGCTATTTGGTACTCGACAGTGACCACCACTTAATGCTTTTGAGGCATGTTAGAACCCCCGCAGTGCCTCTAAATTGTGCAGGAGTACTCCTTGGGGAGAAATGTCTTTCTGACCCCAGCTTGCAATCAATTAACACCATGAAGCATGGGAATTTATAGCCCTTACTTTTTATTTTCTCAGCGAGGGAGAATCTGGAAGACACCAAGGCTATAATGGAGTAAAGGAATGCAATCTGATCTGTTGCTCCCCGGATCTCTCCTTGACCTGTACTGTAAGGTCATCAACGAGGGACACTGTTTTAGCCATCCTCCAAGTGAATGTAGTGTGACTTTGTTGTTGTTGTTGTTGTGTGTTGTTTTTTTTTTTTTAAAACAAACTTCCAGTGTCTAACTTTTTAATTCTTGCCATAACACCAGCTGGCTCGTAATTAACCGCTGGCATCATCAATATCTCGTCAAAGTTAATGAGTTTTTAACATAATTTTTAACTGCTCTGAAGAGGTTACAGAATTAAAAGAACAAGAATAATGTATATATTTATTCACAGACAAACAGAGAGATGAAAGATAAGGATCCAGCTCTCAGACCACTGGGCAAGGAATTTGAGACAACTACCTGAGCCTTCCTGGTCAATCCAGTGGTCAGAGTTGAAGGGATTTACAGGCCTGGGTGGTCTCACAGATCACTTGTGCCCTCTAAGAACTAACATTTTCCTTTTTTTGGAAATTGCTTAGGTAGAACAACAATTCAGAAAGAAAGCAACACATGTTTAGGATATTGATGTATTTTCTTTCTTTTTCTTTGGCCCTCAGACTCAGAGAATTCACTTAATCACATTTCCTGGCGTGCGATTATTGTTGGTAGAGCAAGTTCCTCTCTTTCCTTCCTTCGTTATTACCCCCTGCCCTCCTCTCTACTGCCTTTCCCTCCCTCCCTTCCTTCCTTTTTATCTCCATTTCCCCCCTCTGTCTCCCTCACCCACAGTCAACCATTTTTGAATGATTTCATGGGTATCCTTTTATTTATATATGTTGTTACACAGTGTGTGTTATTTTTGAACATGGGTTTTTAATTTACGTGAATGTTATTGTGTTATGTAGATCTCATTCTCTTTCTCTTTTTATATTCAACACTGGTTTTAATCTTTCTTTGTGCTTTTGTGTATATCTGCCTGTTGATTTTAGCTGTTGCATAATATTCACCATTGAACTTATGCATCTTCTGATGTGGAATACCAGGATTGCTTTCAATTTCCCACCACCAGAAGCAATGCTATCAAGGGTATTATCATACATACCCTCATTGACTTGTGTGGGAATGTCTCTGAAACACTTCCAGGAGCTAGAATGCTGGATCATAGGGTAAGACTACACTTAATTTGATTACACAGCTATATGGCCCTCCGATAGGTACACACATTCTGTATGAGCTCTGCATGAGAATTCCTTGAGCCACACATTGTCAGCTTTCAGCATTATCTTGCTATCTAATTTTTACCAATCTTATGATAGAAAATGACATCTCATAGTTATAATTTGCCCTTCTGTAATTATTAGTTTGATCTCTTTTCATGTGTTTATCAGGCTGTGTGTTTTCTTTTTAAGTAGTTGCCTTTTATAACTTTGGCCCATTTTTTTTTTCTATTGAGATTTGTGAAATTTTCTTGTTGATTGGTAAGAGTTTTAACTTCAACATGTACAATAAATTTACAATGAGCAATATCCTTAATTAGCAATATTGGTTCAGAATTTCTTCTTTTATCAGACTTGTTTTTCCTCAAGAAATTGTTTCCAATGGAGAAGCGAGGAAAGAATCATAAAAAACTCAAAATTACCTTTTAGTGCAGCGAGTAGTGGTTCCTAAACATGGTAGCCCATCAGAATCATCTGAGGACTATCAAAAATTCACATTTGATTCTTTCCCTCCTCCTCTTCTCCGCCCCCCCGCCTCCTCCTTGTGTTCTACATGTTAGTTTCTTGACAGTTTTAGACATGGCAACTATTTTCTTTCAGAATGTCGTGTGTCTAATTGACTTTCTCCATAATTTCCTTCATCACACTGATACTCTCAATTTTGATGGGATTAAATTAATTAATTTTGTCTTGATAGTTTATGCTTTTGGGATTTTGTTTCAGAGGTCCTTCATCACCATTAGATCCTAAAGATATTCTTTGACATTATTAAATCTACTGCTCCTACCTTTACTGTGTGGGACTTTAATCCACTCGGTGTCTACCTTGCATGTAGCGTAGGTAGGGATCCTGTAGTAGTTTTCTGCGTATAATGAACCAATGTCCCAACTTCATCTATTATATAAGCTATCTTTTCCCCTATGGATTTGGCTTGTACCAATACATTTCCATTTATATGTGGGTCTAACTCTGACCTGTTTTCTTTTTTTTTTTTAAATGTCTTCAAATGTTTATTTTATTTTTGAGAGAGAGAGACAGAGACAGAGTGTGAGCTAGGAAGGGGCAGAGAGAGAGGGAGACACAGAATCTGAAGCAGGCTCCAGGCTCTGAGCTGTCAGCACAGAGCCCAATGTGGGACTTGAACTCACAAACTGTGAGATGTGACCTGAGTCGAAGCTGGACACTTAACCAACTGAGCCACCCAGGCACCCCTTTCTGTTTTCTTCCCTAGGCCTATTTGTCTGTTCTTACAGCAGTACCATATTACTTTCAATTACTGTGCTTTTATTATATATCTTATATTTGGTAGGAATAGTTCCCTCCTCATATTGTCTCTTCAACTGCAAAGTTGACTTAGCTATTCATGGGCATTTTAATATAAATTGTAAATACTAATTGGAATTGCATTTGGGGAAAATTGATATCTTTAGAAGTAAATCATATCTGAGAGTATGAACTTATTTTTTTAATTTGATCTTTTAGGAAGTTTAATACATAACATATTTGCATCCATAAGGGTCTCATGTATTAATTTTTATTTTTTAAATGTTTATTTTTCAGAGGGAAAGAGAACAAGTGGGGGAAGGGCAGAGAGATAGGGGACAGAGCATCCCAAGTGGGCTCCGTGCTGCCAGCAGAGAACCTGATGCCTGGCTTGAACCCACGAACTGTGAGATCATGACCTGAACCGAAGTCGGACACTTAACTGACTGAGCGATCCAGGCACCCTCATGTATTAATTTTTAACCGAATTTCTGACTTTTGTCTTTTTTGTGAACTATGAGTGCTTTTTTCAACAGTGCAAGGTCAATCCATTGGAATGAGGACATGCCATGTGGTCCCATTTGACTGAGTTACTCCAGAAAACAGTTTCCAGTCTGGTATTGAACAGTCTGTAATAGCGTAGCCTGGATGTTCGTTAAGACTAACACCTCGTTTCGTAATGACTAACACCGCAGAGATTTTGATTTGGTTATTTCAAGTCAATTTAGGGATGTAGATTTTTAATAGTTCTCAGATGATTCTGATGGGCTACCATGTTTAGGAACCACTGCTCACTGTACTAAAAGGTAATTTTGGGTTTTTTTATGATTCTTTCTTCTCCTCCTCCATTGGAAACAATTTCTTGAGGAAAAAATAATTCTGATAAAAGAAGAAATTCTGAACCAATATTGCTGATTAAGGATATCGCTCAGTGTAAATTTGTTGTACATGTTTTTATTTAAAGAATTAAAGAATTAAAATGCCTTAGGTCAAAGGTATGCAAGATACCCTCTGAATATCATCTGAAAGCAAATTTATTAAAGCAATTCAGGGCAACTCCGTAAGATGCAATTTATTCTTTTTTTCCAAGCCCAATAAATGAGATATGGCTTCTAGATGGCTAGCAAATTGAAGCCTCTATCAGTTACGAGGTGACAATTCTTTGCTCTCAACCAGAATAGTGCAATGCATGACATTTTAAACTCTAGTTGGATGAAGTTTACCGAAAGGAATTTCATCAGTGACAAATCATCAATGAGACTGTTGTATCTTTCTGGAGCAAATGGGCAGCAGGGAAAGATGGATTGTCATGTGGAAGTGTATAATTATCTATTCTAGCTATCCTCAAACTTTAATAAATAAGCCCTTAAATATCATTCAGAGAAAAGATGATCGATTGCTTGGCCACTTGTTCACCTGACCTATCATATTTCAAAGGGGCATATTAAAGACTTTGTTGATGCAACAAAATTGTATTTCATGATGGAATTTAAGGCAGTCTTCAAGGTACTGAAAGAGTAAACTGAGCATTTAAGTCTCATGTCATGATGGATGGTGGTTATGCCAAGATGTATTCTAGTTGTTCTAAATGTGCTTATGAATTTGCCTTCAAATGCCATTGGAGGAGTGTTTGTCTCATGTACACAATTTAAGCTCTGAAAGTTAAAAAATGAGATGAGGACTTTATGAACACCCTTTATTCATTGGAAGTCTAGAATGTGATCAGTCCTCTCATGGTTACGTCATTGTGATGGCTGCATTTGCATTGCTTTAACACAAAACTTTCTTTACAGTTGTATGACCTCCTCATATTTATTCCTCAGCCTGGTGACAGCCTTGTGTGTGAATGAACTTCATAGTTGATTAGCTTCATGGAAATAGAAAGTGTTCACAGAGGAAAATGTCAAACTAAGCTTTTGGTAGGAACTTTTAAGACAAAACGTGGCAGGCTGCTAATTCTAGTAGAAAGATCAAGCACCTTTTCAAGAACCTTTACAAGACCCTTTGTTTAGCTCCTCCCTGTCTGAGGAAATCATGCAGGATGATATATAAATCAGCCATATCTGAGGCTTTTGTAGTGTTTATTAATTACAAATTTTGAGCCACTTGTGACTATCAGCAATATCTGATATTTCTCTAATGTTTATGAACTACAAAGAAGGTGTTAAAAAATGATTTTCACATTTGAATCTCCTTATAACTCTGTGAAGCACGTTATTATGAATCCCACTTTACAGATGGGAAAACTTGGCCAAGAAAACAATGAATATATCTTTAACTCAGATTTACTGACTTCAAATTTCCCTGACACCATTAGCCTGACTGATAAAATAGTTTCCTTTCATGGATACTTCTGTATTTCTCATTTAGGAGTTGAAAGCAAGGGTTGGTCAGCAAACTTTCTGTAAAGGGCTAGAAAGTAAATATTATAGGCTTTGTGGGCCACAAAGCCAACAGCCTTGTTGCAACCACCCACTTCTGCCATTATAGTGTGAAAGCAGCTATAGTCGATTTTTTAAAGCTTATTTATTTACTTTTGAGAGAGACAGAGTGTGTGTGTGTGTGTGTGTGTGTGTGTGTGTGTGTGAGAGAGAGAGAGAGAGAGAGAGAGAGAAAGAGAGAGTGGGGGAGGGTCAGAAAGAGAGAGAGAGAGAGAGAGAGAGAGAGAGAGAGAGAGAGAATCCCAAGTAAGCTCTGTGCTCAGCCCAGAGCCTGATGTGGGGCTTGATCCCATGATTGTGAAATCATGACCTGAGCTTCTATCAAGAATAGGACACTTAACCGACTGAGCCACCCAGGAACCCCCAAAGCAGCCATAATTGATTCTTAAGATGAATGGGTGTGTCTGTGTGGTGATATAACTTTATTTGCAAAACCAGGCTGGCCAGATTTAGCCCATGGCTGTAATTTGCTGGCACCTGGTATAAAGTAACGAATCTTACAAACAGAGAGAGAAATAACGTATGTAACCCAGGCATGGTTTGGTATTCCAGTTCCTCACACACACCTCACTTGTGCTTCCATATTTATTTCATGGAATGATTATATTGCACACCATGTCACGAATGGCTCTGTCACGTTGAAACATTTCTTCTTTTCCCCACAGCAGCTGTTCCACATTTCTCGGGCTCCCCTGTGTCTTCTTGCTGCAGACCTTTCTTTCTGGAGTCTGTCTTGTCCCCTTCTGCTGTTCAAGCTCCTCCACCTTCTTACACCTTCCTGTGGGTCTTTCTGATTCTTTTCTTGCTGTGATTGAGCTATCAGCTTCCTCCTTTGCATCCCCACCCACCATCTTCTCTCAGCACAGAGAGGGGATCTAGGAATTTACTCTCCTTTTTCAGGTAGAAAGGGTGCTTATTAACATCCATGTTTTCCCTGCTAAATATATGTAAAGTTCTCACGCTAGTGCTTGGCACAAAGTAAATGTTCAGAAAATAACAATCATTTTTGCATTAAGTACCTGAGTTTTGGAGGCTGTAAAGTACTGTGCAAATGCCAGCCATTGGCTACAAGTATGGCAGTCAGGACTACACAAACCTTTACACAATTCCAAGAGCTCAGAAGCCCTGGATTTAGGACTTACTGAGGTGATGGCTTTCATGGTCACTCCGGGGGTTCTGAGAACAATCTACATTTCTAGACTACACTAGTTTCCCCATGGAAAACATTCGCTTGTTTTGTGTCCATTCAAACACAAAAGCAGTTTTTACTTAAAGACTTTGTGACTCGAAGACAAAAAAATCTTCAACTTGACAGCAGAGGGTATTCGATTGGACCTGCTTCACGAAGCTACAGGTTTGCCTTCACAACCAATAAAGAGTGTCAAACATGCTTTCAGCCAGACAGTCATTTTGCAGAACAAGACTTGGTGGGTAGCACTGAAAAATCCTGCTGTTAAAGTTTCATCCTAATTTTTTATAGAGCCGTCTTATATAACATTATCATAATATTGTAAAGCAAATTGTCATGTGCAATGAATACCACAATGTAAGTCGCTTTTGCACATTTTTTTAATCATTTCAAAGCATTCCCCCAGCCTTGCACTCATTCTCTTGAAAAAACATTTTCCAACTGCTTGGTACACACCAGGTGTCAAGTAGGAAGACCCAGTTTATGGCCAGGGGGGCCTGGGTGGCTCAGTTGGTTGAGCATCTGACTCTTGATTTCAACTCAAGTCATGATCTCACCATTCATGGGATCAAGCCCTGTGTTGGGCTCCACACGGACAGTGCAGAGCCTGCTTGGGGATTCTCTCTCTCCTTCTCTCTTCTCCTCCCCCACTGTCACGTGCCTGTGTGAGTATGCTCTCTCTCTCTCAAAATAAATCAACATAGGGGCGCCTGGGTGGCGCAGTCGGTTAAGCGTCCGACTTCAGCCAGGTCACGATCTCGCGGTCCGTGAGTTCGAGCCCCGCGTCAGGCTCTGGGCTGATGGCTCAGAGCCTGGAGCCTGTTTCCGATTCTGTGTCTCCCTCTCTCTCTGCCCCTCCCCCGTTCATGCTCTGTCTCTCTCTGTCCCAAAAATAAATAAACGTTGAAAAAAAAAATAAAAAAAAAATAAATAAATCAACATAAAAAAAAAAAAAAAAAGAAGAAGTGCAGGCCAGTGGGAGAAGCATTCGTGTTGTAAAACAGTCTTTAACGGAGATACCCAAAAGAGGACCCTATAAGATAGAGTATTCCTGCTACTGGGAGGGGGTGCTGGATATTCAAGGAAGGCTTCAGTGTTTCCAAACAATGTTGAGGTGCTTTCCAGAGCCGGAACATACTATGGTGAAAACTGAGTAGTGAGGAAACTGGGACTAAGGAAACTAGAGTAAGAAAAGTCCATTGAACTAAATGGAAGGTTAGTGAACAAACTACATGTCATACAGTATGCACTTACTAGAGATAAACTATAAATTTGGCTCTGAACTTCCTACCAGTCAAAGCAAAGAGGAAACTATGATCCTTTCCATGGTCAGAGTATTTGTAAGACAAAATAGATGAACTGTGCCAAATGAACGCCCAAGAGAAATATATTTTGTGCGTTCTCCTAATTGAAACCTAGTCCTCATTGTCCCTACATAAACCAAATAAATCTCAAGTAAGGTTGTTTCTTAAATCTTTCTTCCAATAGGCCAGTGAGGCAATTTCAACACAGAGGTCAGTGCTAGATACCGTGTAGGAACAATATCTCCTGATGAAATCTCATCTTCTGCTTTCTCCAAAAATCAGGTTTGTGGTAACTAGAAAAATCAATATTCTGATTATCTTTCAAGAAATCCTCGGTGTCTCTCATTTCTCTCCGCGGAACTTTTGCGAGTAAATGGCAAAATTTGGACTTATTCTAAGTGAATCTGAAAGAGGCTGTTTTAATGTTATTTTTTTTTTTAATGTTTTTTTTTTTTTTTTTTTTTTTTTTTTTTTTTTTTTTTTTTTGGGACAGAGAGAGACAGAGCATGAACGGGGGAGGTGCAGAGAGAGAGGGAGACACAGAATCGGAAACAGGCTCCAGGCTCCGAGCCATCAGCCCCGAGCCTGACGCGGGGCTCGAACTCACGGACCGCGAGATCGTGACCTGGCTGAAGTCGGACGCTTAACCGACTGCGCCACCCAGGCGCCCCTAATGTTATTTTTTAATGTTTATTTATTTTTGAAGGGGAGAGGGACAGAGCATGAGTGGGGGAGGGGCAGAGAGAGAGGGAGACACGGAATCTGTCAGCACAGATCCCGATGCGGGACTCAAACTCAGGAACCGTGAGATCATGACCTGAGCCGAATTCGGATGCTTAACTGACTGAGCCACCCAGGGGCCCCTGAAAGAGACTGCTTTAAACAAGCAGACGCTGAGTAGTCCTTAATTGGCAAAATCAACTTCCCTTTTACCTCTGTTATGGACTGAATATTCATGGGTGCCTCTCCCCCCACCCAAAGCCCCACCCAATTTATATGTTGCAACTCTAATCCTCCAGGTGATGGCATTTGGAGAAGAGGCCTTTGAAGGCAATTAGGTCAGGAGAGTGGAGACCTCAGAATACGATTAGTGCCTCTATGAGAGACAGAGAGAGCTTGCTTTCTCCCTTTCCCTGTCCTCTGTCATGCAAGGATACAAGAAAGCAGTTGTCTACAAGGCACGAAGTGAGCCCTGGATCTGTCAGGGTCTTGACTTTGGACTTCCAGCCTTCAGAATTATGAGAAATAAATCTTTGTCATTTAAGCCACTCAGTCTGTGGCATTTTTATTATAGCAGCACAAAGTGACTAAGACACCCTATTTCATGGTTATGGGGTGAAGGAGAGAGATCATGAGCAAATAAAGGTTGGAAATAGAGAAACAGCAGGTTACAATTTTAGTGTTTCTTGGAGTGTATAATTTTTTGCTTTGCTACATCTGTATCTAAACATCTGTCTTCCAGGCCCTCAGTTACTCTCAATAACGTTCACTCCCAAATTGAGAACTGGAACATAATCCCCTTCAAGGGACAGAAGGGGATGGATTGGCATTAGGTAAATTGGTGTGGCAATAATTCAAAATACGTTTTTTCCATTAGTGTTTAATATTATGTCAAAAATGGTTGAAGAAATCAGTATTACATAAAAGTATTTTTGTGCTTTTCCTACCATTTAGGAATTAAAGAGCACTGTGAATAGCATAAGTCCACTTCTTATAAAGCTTCATAATAAAGTTTTTCTAGAATTTATCAGAAGTGAAAGCTACCATATACAGCTATATTTTAAAAATTTGTGTTTTCCTTATAAAATTCATATTTGTTTGTTGGAGAAGATTTGAGTCATAGGAAAATATAAAGAGGATAATAAATGTCACCTGTCATATTTCTACCTGGGGATTACCCCTTTGAAATTTGACTCTATTTCTAGTTTTTTTTTTCCTATTTGTACATATTCACATAATTGTATATTTAATTTCCTTGTTATTCCATTGCAATAATTTTACCCAGTATTATTAGAAGTATCTTGCAAACATCATTTTTGGTGACTGTGTAATGTTTTACTGGCTAAGTGCTTCATAAATTACATAGCCTTTCTATCATGAGTTCCTTGACATTTGGGGATTTGGGGACAAATTGGGGTAAGTCACTTTGAAACTTGCCCCTTATCTCTGTAATCTTGGCACAACACTGCACTTAGACCCAGGCAGGCATGACTCCTGTCCTAGTCCACGTGTTGGAGGGGGCCTCACACTCTGGAGTGCTTTCCTAACAATTTTCTGAATTCTCCTTTAGTGCCTGGGACCAGTGCAGGCCAACAATGAGGGCTGGCATCATGGGCTGCAACCTGTACAGTCACATAGAACCTCGTGCTCCAAAGCGTCTTTGTATTGATCAGTCTGCTGTCACTGCTTTGAAAGCCTAAGAAATTTTTAAATAGAGGGTCCTACCTTCATTTTGCACTAGGCCCCCAAATTATGTAGCCAGTCCTGAGTCAAAGCAAATTATGTAACTGTAGGAAAAAAAACCCCACTAGTTTTAAACAGAGTAAAATTTCAATAGGGGGTAATCCTAGGTGGAAATATTATAGGTGACATCTATTGCCTTCTTTATATTTTGCTATGACTCAAGTTTTCTCTGATTATGAAGTCGTCCCAACTGGATATTCTGGGTCGAGAGCAGATCCTGATCCTCAGGGCTCTGTCTGACTCTTCAGCAGCATGTGGGATTGACCAGAAGCCCTAAAGAGCTTGTAGGACTTGGCCTACAGGGTTGACTTGGGGCCTGGTTCCAGGAGAGCAGCCTGGCAAGAAGATTGATCATACTGGAAAGTACAGTATATCTTTTACAGGATCAGGTGAGGCCAGCCTGCCAGAATAGGACTGATACACTGATTCTGGGTTGCTCAAGTTGCTTATAGAGTCAGGGGACTCACGTACCCTAGAGGTGGTCCTGCTTTGGCCAGAACACAAAGCACTATCCCGCTGTAATTTTCTATTACATTTCTCACATCCCCATCCTCTATGTCCCTCTCACAGCTCTTGTCTCGACATAATGTTTTGATTTTGGGTACAACCTGAGAGTCCCAGAGAGCATCAGTTGTGGTATCAGAGAGGTGGCAAGGATTGGTAGTAACAAGGTCATAATAAGACAGTGATGACCTCCTTCTTGGTGGGCAATGTCTCAAATGGTAACGGTCTTTTTAAAAAAAAATTTTTTTTTAATGTTTATTTATTTTTGAGACAGAGAGAGACAGAGCATGAATGGGGGAGGGTCATAGAGAGGGAGACACAGAATCTGAAGCAGGCTCCAGGCTTTGAACTTTTAGCACAGAGCCCGATGTGGGGCTCGAACTCACGGACTGTGAGATCATGACCTGAGCCGAAGTCAGATGTTTAACCGACTGAGCCACCCAGGTGTCCCTCAAACAGTAAGGGTCTTGATTGGAGCATCGGTTCACATAAGGCTTGAAGAACTTTAACAAGGGCCTACTCTGAGTCAAGACTCATTTATAAACTCTCAGTTTCTCAATGTTATATTCAGAAGCTGAAATTCCCACAATTGCTGGTATGAATGGAAAAGTCGCAGCATATGGCAAGAGTGATGGATCTTAGGAAGCTTAAATTTTTGCTTTTCTCAGAGGCTCCTCAGCTGACAAATCTCAAATTCTTTCATTCACTCTTGCCAGTTAGGGATTGTCTTGGCTCAGCTCATCTCTTGTGAAGGTTTGGACTGTGGTCTTGGAAGTGCCAGCTGCCCTTGGGGCTTTGAGCTGGGTTCTCAGTGTGTTTGGTAGGGGCTGGAGGGGAGGGGTTAGTGCATCTTGGAAAGTGTGTTAAAGCCTGGAGGTCCTGTTTTATTTCCAACCTAGGTTTGGCATCTGTGTCCTGCTGTACTAATTCAAGGCTCCTGATCCTGGGCTTTACTGTTATCTAGTATTTCCTTGACTTTGGTTCTTTGCCATTCCCAGAAGGAGAAATGTAGTCAAGGAACAATCCCGCATCAGGAGAGTCAACGATGGCTTCATGAAGATGCCGATTGCATGCTTTTGTGATGAAACTTGCAAGTTTATGGCTATTTATGAAGCCATAATTCACTCATTCATTCATTCATTCATTCATTCACTCATTTATTCGCTAAACATTTATTAAATCCTTGCTACTTCCCTGCCACTGTGACAGGAGCTAGAAAAAGAAACAACATGTTTTTTTGCCTTTGTAGGGCTCACAAAATAAAGGGAGAGCAAAATTATAAGGCAATCTGGGAAGTATAAATTAGGAATATGTATCAAATGTGCTGTGGGAAACATAAAGGAGGATGAAGCAATTTGTTCTCTTTGGAAGGGGCCACGGGGGACCGGGCAAGTCTTCCTGGGGGAGGTGCTCTCTGAGCTGGGGCTTGAAGGAGTAGGGGTATGGCCCTGGGGTTGGAACCATGTGACTGCTTCTGGCCAATGGGTTTTGAGTGGAAGTGACAAATTTCTAGGCAAAGATAGTTGAAAGCCTGTGTGTCTCATCCATTTCTCTCTTCCCTTTGGTGGCATCTGTGGAAGTTTTGTATTAAAATTGTGGAGCTTCAAGATGGAATCCCTGGGTCACTGCATGGAAGGCAGCTACTTGGGAAAGGCGCCTAACCCATATTGATCTTTGCATGGGTGAGAAAACCTCTGTTGTGGTAAGTTACTCAGATTTAGGGTTACTTGTTACAACAGCTGAGCTGATCCTATTATGAGTAATTTAGGGAGTTTTCCAAGCATATATGACATTACTGAATGAGAGAAGGACAGGTGAAAATTCATGGAGGCGTTTGCTGAAGGCAAGGGAGCTGGTTTATTTTCCTATGAATTCCTTTCCATCTTCTCCTGGAAGAAACAACAATTCTGCACTTCCAGACTACTTAATGCACAGGCTGAACATGCTTCTGGGGAAGGAGAAAGCTCACAGGCAGAGAGTCATAGGTTCTTTTTGTAGAAAGCTGAAGGAAATTGTGGAAATGGTGAGTTCTGGGGGGATTGGATGGGACACGGAGCGCATTTTACAGGTGCTGGTTGGAGGTAGCAGAGCCTGTCTCATGGTAATCCCTGCAGTGGATATCTGGCCCCCCTCACTTATGGCAGACTTCAGAGTATGGGGCACTTGATCCCTTTTTGTCCTCTATTTTGCAGCCTGTTATCAACTCTGAGCGACAGAAAAATTATCACCCAGTATCCCATTGCACTGCAAGATTTTCGTGCAAGACGTTGGGGTCCAGAAAATCTGTGCCTCGTCTTTCAAATAATTAGATGGCAGAGAGAGCCAGGAGTAAAACACTGATTTCCTGAGTCCAAATTCAGTATTATTAGTGCCTCATTATTTGTTTGATATTTCTTTTGGTGTTATTATTTGCTTTTTCTCTTTTGGCCTCTTTTTTTAACATCCCCACAGCTAGGTCAGTCCATACTTTAAAGAGAATGAAGGAAAAGTGGTACCATGACTACATTCTCCGGGTAAGAGGCGGACTGCTTTGGTTATATCCTTGGCCCATCTGTACCTCCCACCCCACTGTGACTTACCAGTTGTGTGACCTTTGTCAAGTCACTCACTGTCTCTCAAGCCTCAGTTTTCTGGTCTGAAAACAGGATAATAATAGCGGCTATGAAGAAAAATGAGATGGCATGAGACGAGGCACATAATACACTTAGCACACTGTCCGGCTTAGAGCAACTACTCAATGAGCGTTGGTTATTAGTGTGAATCCCATTTTCAGGACAAGCCTCAGCAACATTGTGAAGAGAGCAAAATCTGTTTCTGTCAGATTTTATTTTTGTTTATTATTCCTTTTTGTGGGAAGTCCATCCTCCCTTCTCTAGGGCCCCACCGTCCAGTTTTGTCCATTGAGAGTGCTCTACCTCCTTACTTTTACTGAGTCATTCCTTCTGGAGTCCAGGCTTCTCTTTCTAATAAAATATGCTTCTTATCCTCTCAAATCCACAAAGACAGCTCAAAGATCTGAAAATGATTTAAAAAAAATTTTTTTAATGTTTATTTTTGAGAGCCAGAGAGAGACAGAGCGTAAATGGGGGAGGGGCAGAGAGAGAGGGAGACACAGAATCCGAAGCAGGCTCCAGGCTCTGAGCTATCAGCACAGGGCCCAACACGCGGCTGGAACTCACGAACCATGAGAGCATGACCTGAGCCGAAGTCAGACGCACGACCGACTGAGCCACCCAGGTGCCCCGAAAATGATTTTTTTAACGGGGACGGTAAATAAATTCGTTTCAGACTGTCTTAGGTGCATTTTTAGTGAGATATTTTGGACACAACACTCTTTACCTACCCATATCTTCCCAGTTTATCCTATAAATCATGAAAGGGATTAATTGGTAAGAATTTGTATCATGATAGGTAGACTGGTGGGCCTAAGCCCTCACATCACCTTCTGGCTCATTTGGGGGTTTTATAAAAAGATGAGAGCAGACACATGGGAACACATACAAACAGTCACACCAGACTGTGGGCCACCAGCAGCATGGCCCACATCGCCTTGGACAGGATGAGAAATAGCAGGATCCACTCCGGCCAAATTTGGCCTGGTCAGTATGAAACTTCACAGCCATCTTAGGAAAGTTGAGGTCACTTAGTTTTAGCTTCTGATATACAAATTGTGTAGCCTGAGCAGAGATAAATATATTTTGGCAATTATAAAGTTTCTACATCAGGGTACAGATGAAGATGTAACTCTGGTGATTTGTGATTCCATCACCAGCCCCTCAAGCTGTTTCTAGCCTCTTTATTTACAGCTTTCCAGAGCTGTATATCTTATAAATAAAAAACGAATGAGGTAGTGCAAATGAAAAAGCAGCTTTCCTTATGGCCTATTTACATCTCCTTGCTTGTCACTGGGGTAAATAAAGATCCAGACTCCTATAACCACAATGTGGAGAAAGTAGATTGGTGGGAGAGAAGGCTGGAGAAGTTGAGAGAGACACTTGTGGCTTTTGAGCTTCCTGAATGAGGAAAATTCTGGAGGATAGGGGTCATTATTTTTGCTTTCAAAGTCCAGGAGAGTCTTGACATTCCAGTTGTCTTCTGAGGTTTTCATCAGTTCTCACATAATGTAAGATGCCTAAGAGGTAGATGGAATTATTGGTCCCAGATCTGCACCTTCCCGAGATTCACAGCATTTCCATGCCTTTGTCATGGGTGGAATACATTTCCCAACCCCTTGACTTTGGGTTTGGCCATGTGACTTTGCTTTAGCTAATGGCATGAGAAATGACAGTGTATCAGTTCTGAGCTTCAGCCCGAGAGGGCTGTGTACCTTTTCATTTGCTCTCATGTGCCATCCCATCACAGTGACATGACCTGGACATCTCACTCGCTGATCTAAAGTCAAAGAAAGACACATAGAGCAGAGTAGTCCTGCTTAGATGAAGTTTATAAACTTCATGGGACAAGTCATGGGACAAGACTCCAGAAATATAAAGCAGATCCTGTTGGGTGATCTTATCTTAACCCCAAATCTCAGTAACTTACCACCACAGAGGTTTTCTCACCCATTCAAAGGTTGTTGTGGGTTGGGCACCTTTCCTGGGTGGCTCTCTTCCATGCAGTGACCCAAGGATTCCATCTTGAGGCTGTACAATTACAATACACAACTTCCACAGACTCTGCCAAAGGGGAAGAAAGAAATGGATGAGACATGCTGGCTTTGACTGCATTTGCTGGGAGCTGGCCACTTCCATTCAAAGCCCATTGGCCCTAAGTAGTCACATGGTTCCAGCTCAACTGCAGAGAAGGCTGGGAAGGGTCAGGGAGTGTATGCATTTTTTGTGAGCACTTACTGCCTCTGTTGTAACATTACTACTTCTTCAAGCTGCAGCTCAAAGAGCACCTCCTCCATGAAGCAGTACTTGTTGCCTTCTAAGGAGAAATTCCTTCATCCTCCTTTATATCCACAGAGCTTTGATATACATCTTGATAGCCAATATCAAAGCCCGAGTGCTTTAAATTTGAGCCTTATTAAATTTTAAAATGACTGGGGCGCCTGGGTGGCGCAGTCGGTTAAGCGTCCGACTTCAGCCAGGTCACGATCTCGCGGTCGTGAGTTCGAGCCCCGCGTCGGGCTCTGGGCTGATGGCTCAGAGCCTGGAGCCTGTTTCCGATTCTGTGTCTCCCTCTCTCTCTGCCCCTCCCCCGTTCATGCTCTGTCTCTCTCTGTCCCAAAAATAAATAAACGTTGAGAAAAAAAAAAATTTTAAAAATTTTAAAATGACTAAATTGGACTTCACACCTGTTATTTCTGCTTGCTCAATATCAATTCCCCTTCTTTACTTTGGAGAACATCCCTCCTCTATGTTCAGTCCATGGCTTTGGGAGGGTCTAACTCACCCCTCAACTCCAGGGGGGCATATATGGCCAATCAGCATAACCCATTCCCTGGACGTTGTGCTTGGAGGAACAGGTGACTCAAATTGGTCTGATGGACTCAATGCCAGGACTTTTGTTAGCCTTTTGGGGAAAGAGAAGGCCCTTTCCACTTGGAATAACAGCTGTACTAGTAATGGGAGCTGGGGTAATCCGATCCCTAGTGGAGAAGGCCCCCTTGAAAATGATGTCAATAGAGCAGAAAGTAGGACAGAGAGATAGAAAGAAATAGAACTAGAAATAAAAACGGAGATAGAGTAAAGGAGGGGAAAAGAAAGAAAAGGAAGAGAGAGAAGGCTACTAATATGATTTGGGCTGTTTGAGATCCTGAGGTTAAATGGGCCAGAAACATTTCTTGAACTTTTCAATGAAGTAATTAAATTTATTTTTGTATTATTTTGTTTCATCTTACCTTACCTTATCTTATCTTTGCTTAAACCCATTTGAGCAGAATTTTTTCTCACATGTAACCAAAAAATTTCTGAATTTGCAAATAGTAAAAATTGTAAGTATAACTTCCTAAAATGCCAAAATCTGTCAGTGTGTGGGTAAGATAGGCAGCAGAAGACATTTCCTCACTGGTAAATGGGGAAACGGGTTCCATTCAGAAATGAATGTCCTTGGACATTCCACTTCAAGCCGGATTGAATATGGAAAAATCTCATCTTGCTTTCTTGTGCCATCTTTTTTTGTTGTTTTTGTTGCTTCTCTCCACTTACCTTATTGATTATTTTTAGTCATAGGTATGTTCTTTACTCCTCAAGTCCTCTAGACCTACCGCTTACCCCTGCATTCCTATAAAAAAAAAAATTCATGACCAATTATTATCAGCCATTGAATCTTGGGCTCATTCTTGTTTGTTGTAAGTTTAGGGAAGTCCTGAACTGTCTTCACTTACTCTTGCTTTGACTCACGAAGAAAAGAGAAAATGTGATGGTGACACCACCAGAAGGCACTGAAGATGAACTCATTGTGCAGTATCTTTGACGTGTGGGCTACTAAGGCTGAGTAATGCTCTACCAGCACTTCGCAAAAGTCATCCCTGAGGTGGGACGCCTTTTCATAACCTCTGCAGCCTTGAGTGGCTGCTGACTCTGCATTCCTCCTTACACAGCTGGGGCATTTTCTTCCTTTTTTCTTTTTCTTTTTCTTTTTTTTTTCTGGTCTTCTTACTATCTCTCCCCATGCGTATTCCTTCATCTTTCCAAAACACTTCACAAAGTAGTGAAAGTTCACTTACTCCCTCTAAAGATGCTTCGTCATGTTTGAATAGGTTAATGTTTTCTCACTAGAATTGTCATGATGAATATGAGATTAGCTATGTGGAGTGAGCCACCCAAAGGTTGGTGCATTGCAGATGCTAACACATATGAGACCTCTACCCTTGCTGGTATACCTGCTTTTAAAAATTTTTCTTCCTCCAGTGTGATGGTGAAATATAGTCCAAAAATGTTTATTTAACTGTATTTATTTATTTTAAGAGAGAGAGAGAGACAGAGTGCGAGCAGGGGAGAAGCAGAGAGAGAGGGAGGGAGCGAATCCCAAGAAGGCTCTGTACTGTCAGTGCAGACGGCTCAAACCCACAAACTGTGAGAAGATGACCTGAGCCGAAATCAAGATTTGGATGCTTAACCAACTGAGCCACCCAAGCACCCCAAACTGTTAGGTTCTCTAAAGTAGTTAGAGGGTTATGTGTCTTGATCATCTCCGTCTTCTTCTTTTAGTTGAATTCAGATTGTGAATTCTTGAATTTTCAATGACTCACTCATCTCATGTGTCGAATTTCATTTGAGATCATGACATTGCCCCGTTTCCTCCATATCTGTGCTGATGTCTGCCACAGAAATGGAAAAGAATGAGAATCCCTATTTTTGGCTAATCTCTGAAGCATTATTTCTTTCCTGGGCTACCTTGAGCCACCAGTCTTATGTTCATGGCTCCAACAGTTCCCAGGTGTTCTACAGAACACTAGCTCTAGGGATTATTTACAGGTACTAGGATATCCAAAAAGAGTTCCACAACTGAATAAATTTGTGTGTAACTTGGTGTAAACCAAATTCATCCATCTTCTGCAAGACTTCCCAGAGTCTTTTTATGTCCGTGTGTATCGTGAATCTTCAAGGGAGGTGGGGGAGGCATAACATGCAATGTTTCTCAAATCCACTTGGCCATGGAACCTACAATTAGTTGAGTCTGTCATGAAACAAGTATGCCAGAGAACATACTTAGAGAAATGCTGACTTAGCATTTTAATTAGATTTCTCTAATAATGTCTTCTTCTTTGTTCCAGCGATGTTACATTTTTCCGCGTTCTTCCTCAGTATCTTGTCTCTTTTGTGCTTGCTCCTCTTTGTTTAGTTCCTGCTGGGTAAATACACTCATAGGTTGAATGATAAAACATAGTGATTAGTCGACCAAAGAGAAGAGTGAATAGTCACACCAGTGCGTGGTGATAAATGTTTGCAATATGTTGAATTCACCTTTGCTGCTTTTCTTTAACTGATAAAGTGAGTGGGGGAAGGTAATGTTGTCTCCATTCTTCTCTAGGACTTTCCTTCTGATTGGAACATGGGAGGCTTAGTGATGTCTTAAATATAAAGAACATCTTTTGGGAAAATGATCCAATTTTTCATTATAAGAGCACACATCAAAATATATTAGCCTGCAGTCATCTGATTTTTATGGCTTATCTGTTTCTAATTTGCTTGCAAAAACTGGGGTGGATGATGTAGACCAGACCAAAAGATAGAGTTTTCATGTATACAGTCACCAATACATTGATTCAGGAAATAATAATTTACTCATTTATGCCTTCCTTCTCTTTAGAGTATAGCACATTATTAATTAATTAATGTTGGCAAAGCTTCTCTCCCCACACCCCTCTTTTTTTCCTTTCATTGTAATCCAGATAAAGCTTTTATGAAATGGAATTAGCACACTTCACACCTTGTAGCTAATTTTTAAAATACAGTCCCCTCTGCATTAGTGTATATTTGAATTAAATTAGGAAGTCAGAATTAATGTCCCTGCTTTTCTTTTTCTTTTTCTTTCTTTGGTGTTTGAAGTTTTCTCTTTCTAATGAAAAGAATATGATTTTTTTATAACTGTGTTCTTTTCAATTTTATTTTGTTCAGTAAGAGCAAACGTAACCTACTGATTATTTTGTCTTCCTTTGTAAAATGTTATCACCTCTGTGACAGGTATATAACCTTAGGCAACATGTAAATAAGGTACATCTTTCCTGTGATTGCTTTTATCTTTTTACATAGGATTTAATTCTGGAATTCTCCATTTATGGTATCAATTTGTCATTAGCCACTTTAGGATACAATAAAGTGAAAGAATTTAAAAGCTTATTTTTAATGGGAGTTCCATAAGAAACGTATAGAATTTCCCTTTTATGAAATACACATTTTTATAGTACTTGGGCCCTTCATATTACATTTATATTGATTTATATATAAATTGAGGACATGTTTATCAGAACTGAGTTTAAAAGGTAAAAAAATATGTTTCATACACGCACACACATACATATATTTGCATCTCCCTTGGAAATTCTTTTTTTTAACCTTTTTTTAATGTTTATTTATTTTTGAGAGAGAGAGAGAGAAACAGAGCTCGAGAGGGGAAGGGCCAGAGAGAGAGGGAGACACAGAATCTGAAGCCGGCTCCAGGCTCTGAGCTGTCAGCACAGATCCCAACGCAGGGCTTGAACTCACGAACCGTGAGATCATGACCTGAGCTGAAGTTGGACGTTTAACCGACTTAACCACCCAGGCGCCCCTCCCTTGGAAATTCTTATTTAGTAGTTCTAGAGTGTGGCCCCAGCATCTATGTTTTGAAAGCTACCCCCCCTCCACCCTGGGTTTTACTATTGCACTTCCAACTGAGAAACACTTGTGTGGAATGTTCTGTTTAGAAATACAGTTGACTCTTGTATGGAACAGAGGTTAGAGGAACTTACCTCAGCCCCACACAGTCAAATATCCACATATAGTTGGACTCCCCCAAAACTTAACTACTAATAGCCTACCATTGACTAGATGCCTACTGGTAATGTAAACAATCGATTCACACATATTTTGTATATTACATGTATCATATACTATATTCTTACAATAAAACAAGCTAGAGAACAGAAAGTACTATTAGGAAACTCACATGAAAGAGAAACTACACTTATAGTCCTGTACTATAAAATTTTCTGCCACATAAGAGGACATGCGCAGTTCAAACCGTCTATAATCTCTTGTGAGAAGCCTGCCTCATTCATGGCTGACCGGATGGAAGCACAGAGAGATGAAAGAATTGTTGTGGAAACCACACAGCAGACCCTTGAGGGTGCCAGCAATGGGAAGGGATTATTTCCTTTTAAGTTCTCTCTTTCTCAACCCAAGGAAATGACTGATGGAGAATGCAGGCTGGGGCCCTAGTATTGTTAACTGAGCTGCAGAGGAGAGTAATTTACACCTTGCCACCCAGTTATGCCTTTTCTATGCTTTTCTAAATTTTTAAAAATGTTTATTTACTTCTGAGACAATGCGAGAGACAGAGTGCAAGCAGCGGAGGGGCAGACAGAGGGAGACACAGAATCCGAAGCGGGCTCCAGGCTCTGAGCTGTCAGCCCAGATCCTGACGTGGGGCTCGAACTGATGAACCGTGAGATCATGACCTGAGCCGAAGTCGGACGCTCAACTGACTGAGCCGCTCAGGTGCCCCTCTTCTATGCTTTTCTAGAAAAAATAGGTCCAGACTGTCTGGAACAGAGATCATGTGTAGAGAGATACGTTGAATATTCTGCTGGGAATCCTTGCTTTTCTCTTGAGTATAGTTTTTTAAATTTGTTTTGGCTTCAACGGGCCAGTCTTGTTAAACAGAATGCTAGGGAATGGTTACAACTTGTCCAATTTTCCTCTTCGCTCTCTTCCTGTCACCAATTCATACCTCTCTCCTTTCCACTGTAGTGTAAAAACACCATGAAAATGAGTGTATCACAAAGACAGTGCATTTCAGAGGTTAGAATTCTGATGAAATTTGATCAGTTTTACAGACTCTTTGCCTGTAAGTATAAGCATAAAAGTCAACACGGGTCTCTATTGTGAGGGTCCCATTTTCATGGTAGTTACCAAATGTAATTTTGATGATGGAACCGTATAATGGTATGTTAGAGGTGGCATAAAGGTGTCCTTTCTGGTGGTGAAATGTAGCTTTATGAGCAAGGACAAACAAACAGTAGGTTTTTCCCAGAACTTGCATACCTTGTCATGCTGAACAATCACTCTTAACCACATGTGGTTAAGAAAAGCATGCTTCAGTGGAATTTAAGCATGACATCCCCTCCTTTGTTTCCACAAATGAGAAGCAGATGCCCATATTCTCTGGGTAATATTCAGGCCTTAATGACATTGCCATCCATTGGGCCCATTAATTGATGCTGACAGTGGTAATAATAATAGTAATAATCATAGTAAACCTTTATTGAGTGTTTACCATGTGTCAGCCACTAATGTTTTATGTGTGTTACTTTATGTAATCCTCACAGATCCCTACATAAAAGGGTGTTGAGTGTTTTTTTTTTTTTTTAAGGCCACTAAGATTCTCTCTCCCTCCCGTTGGTACCCCTCAACCAAGGTTTATCCTCTGTGCTTTGGGAGAAACATATCCCACCCCCAAATCCAGGATAAGCCTTGATAGACTTCACCCAATCAGCAAATCCAAATCCTTGTGGCTGTAATGATTAGTTCAGGGATGATCATGTGGCTTAGTTTAGACCAATTAGATCACAGAACAAATTTTCAGGGGGATCCTGGGTCTTCTGTGAAAATTCCTGGACATTCTCCTTGTGTTAAATATGAATGTGGGAGCATGAAAGCTGCCAAAGGAAGTCAGCCTTGGGTAAAAGTAGCTCCAAAGAAGCCAGTAAAGAAAAACAGAAAGAAATTAGAACTTTGCTGATTTCACTGTGCAGCTAGATTTAGCCTCAATTAAAGCCTACTCTACTTTTAGATTTTTCAGCCAATAACTCTCTTTCATCATTTAAGTTGAATTGAATTATGAAGCACAACTGGATTTGACAGCCTCTGCTTTAAGTTTGTAACTATCTATATAAAGGGAAACTGAATGTAGTTATTCAGAGACCTCCTGAACAAACATTAAACAGTTTGATCAAAAACAAGGCCCAGGGAGGGGTAGATAATTTTTACCAGATAAGAAATATGAAGACTTATAAACCAAAGTACTAGTTATAGCAAAAATCACTTCAAAAGCATTGGTAGCCCCTTAGAACAGTGTGATTTTTCTTTTCGTCTCTTTTTTCCTCTCCTCTCCTCTCTCCTCACTTCCCTGCCCCTCCCCTCCCCTCTCTTCCTTCTTCACTTCTCTCTTCTCACTTTTATTAGGAGAGGAAAAAGAAACAAAGAAACTTGGAAATACATATAGGCTCCCTCCCTGACTTTTTACCAGTCAATTAGAAATTTATCTTGTAGGGGCGCCTGGGTGGCTCAGTGGGTTGAGCATCCAACTTTGGCTCAGGTCATGATCTCACAGTTTGTGAGTTTGAGCCCTGCATTGGGCTGTCTGCTGTCAGTACAGAGCCCACTTTGGGTCCTTTGTTCCCCCTTTCTTTCTACCCCTCCCCCACTCATGCGAGCATGCTCTCTCTCTCTCTCTCTCTCAAAAATAAATAACACAATAAAAAAAAAAGACATTTGTCTTGCAAAAGAAACCAAAGCCTATGTGGAAGACTATTGCAAGTACTTTTGATGTAAATCTTCCCTAAAACCTTGACATTCCTCCAGACCCATTAACAAATCATAGACAGTGTTTTTCAGATTGGATCCCACAACATCTGAATTAAGTGATTGGAGCAAGGGGAATCTGTATTTAGTTCACTCTGCCTTCTACCCCCCCCTGATCATGGTGACTCCAATGGAGCTTATCTAGGCACCATACTCTGCGAAAAACTGTCCTAGGAGATATCTCAAAATTGGACACCAACGGTTTTTAATTATTATCTAGATAGCTAATTATGCCTAGGAGTGGTCTTCAACTAGTGTTTTAAATATTGTATCATTTTAGCGATAGCAATCAATGATAAGTAATTGTTTGAAATCATTGTTTAGTAAATGGTTCAGCTTTTTTAAAAGTGAAGAGTAACAGGGTGGTTAAGAATCAGGTAGTATCCTCAGTGATTCAGTGAACTAACTACATTATGGGATGCCTGAATGCTCCAATCATGAAGCTGTGGCTTGAGCACTTGGGAGCAGTTTACCTGGATTGAGGGGAAATTAGTGCCTAGAAAGAAAGACTCTTTAGAACGTTAATCTTACCAAATCTTCTCAAGGTGATGGTAAACCTGGACGTCTTCGCCTAGCTATTGCACACCAAAAAGATTCTCATTTTCTCTCAACAGAGAGAAGACGAGCAGTTCCCTTAGTCATTTTAGGCTGACTACAATAGATTTCTCATAAAATTCTGTGCAAATTGCCGGAGCGTTAGTTATTCCATCAGTAAGAGTGAGCATAAGTAATAATACTGATGTAAATAATCATCCTGTAAACTCTTTATTGCTAAGGAGTTCAACATGAGGTCACGCGTTCTGAACATCTGGTTGAATGACTGAATTGTGAATTATCAAGGTCTTGTGAAGAAGGGCGAGAGCTGCCTGCTATCTTTAGGATTCCTGCCTCTTTGTGAAAACATCCAAAATAGTCAGTTTGGATAAATAGGAAATTGAACTTCCAGGGCTGAAGGTGATCAGAAAACTATTTTCTTCAGCCATGGTTGGGAAAGGAAATGATGAAGAGAACTCTTCTAGCTGGGTGAGTACTTGGCAAAGAGCGGTTGATTGTTAAATGGACCCCGATTCCTCCCATCCCTGTATGCATACCCTTCTCGATATAACTTCCCCCAACAAGACGTAGATTTTATCTTTCCATCTCTTGATTCTGGTCCTGGCCAGACTTGTTCTCATCAAAAGGACATTAGTAAATGTGTTACCAAGGAAAGGCTTGAAAAGTGTTTACACATTGGGCTTTGCCCTTTCTTGCTACCCTGGGGAACCCTGTAACCACCGCTCTGTGAAGAAGCCAGAGCTGGCCTACCGGAAGGTGAGAGACACCTCAGTTGACAGCCAGCACCAGCTGACAGCCCTCCCTACCTCCAGACAAGGCAATGAGGCCATTCTACCTACCCAGCCCCAGTGAACAGCCAGCCTTGTGAGCAATAAAAACATGGTTCTTGTTTTAACCCCCTAAGTTTCAGAGTGGTTTGGTATGCTCTGAAAGTTAACTAATAGAGAATGTTATGGTCTGAATGTTTGTGTCCCCCCTCAAAACTCATATGTTGAAATCCTAACCCCCAAAGGTGACAGTGTGAGGTTGGAACTTTGGGAGGCAATTAGATCATGAGAGTGGAGCCCTCATGTATGGGATTAGTGACCTTATGAGAGAGATCCTACAGAGCTCCATAGCCCCTTCCACCCTATGAGGACACAGCAAGGAGTCTGTGGCCCTAGAGATGGCCTTCACTGAAGCATGCTGGTGCCCAGATCCTGGACTTCCCAGCCTCCAGAACTGTGACAAACACATTTCTGATGTTTATATTTAAAAAAAATTTTTTTAACGTTTATTTATTTTTGAGAGAGAGAGAGACAGAGCATGAGTGGGGGAGGGACAGAGTGAGAGCAGACAGAGACTCTGAAGCAGGCTTCAGGCTCTGAGCTGTCAGCACAGAGACTGATGCCGGGCTTGAACTCCTGAATGAGGAGACCATGACCTGAGCTGAAGTAGGACACTCAGCCGACTGAGCCACCCAGGCGCCCCTCTGATGTTTGTAATAGTCTGTGGTATTTTGTTATAGCAGCTCCAATGGACAATAACAGAGCATACCTCTCTAAATTTTTTTAATGTTTATTTGAGAGAGAAACAGAGAGACAGAGTGTGAGCAGGGAAGGGGCAGAGAGAGGGAGACACAGAATCAGAAGTAGGTTCCAGGCTCTGAGCTCTCAGCACAGAGCCCGACACAGGCCTCGAACTCACGGACCATGAGATCATGACCTGAACCAAAGTTGGGTGCTTAACCAACTGAGCCACCCAGGTGCCCCAGAGCAAACCTCTTTAAAAAGCAGTTGGTGCTTTCATTTTGGGGAGAGCATCAGTTTCTCCCCTTAGGTGAGACTCTTTGAGGGCAAAAAGAGTTTTTTGCTCATTGTAGCAGACACACCTTACCTGTCTCATCAGACTCTTTGGCTTAGTCTGCCTGCTGGACCCCAAATCGCTTGCTCTGCCTGGGCAGCTGCCACAGCCACTAAACTCCATGGGGGTCTATGTAGGTCCATGTGGTGCTGACGCTGCATCCCGAGGCTGCTGGCCCAGGCTCCCCTCCCATTCCCCCACTTCTGGGCTCCAAGAAAGAAGTGCTGTGCAGGGTCTGGCTTCCGGAGCAGTTGCTGAAGGAGACAGATGATGCAACCCAGAAGTGCGGGGGAGTCAATTCTCTGTGGAGCAAACCGAACTGCAGAGATGGAGACAGGAGGGCAGTGAGCCCATAAATTCCTTTGCTTTCCTCCTTCTGATGTGCTTACTGAGAGTGGTTTTTCTACAAAGCCTGTCTGATCCAAATACGTCCCTTATCTGCCAGGCACCCAGCGGGGCCTCTCTCAAAGATCGATTTGAAGCTGTGGCCCACACAGTAAGGTATCATCTCAGATTGCTTTCATCTGGGATTGCTTCCAGGGCCCTGGGCCTCACGTCCCTTTTCCCCATTCTTCCCATCCTGGGACTGTACCTTCCAAATCAAGCATCAGCACTCAAACTCTGGGCCATGTTTGTCTGGGAACGCAGGTGGAGATATTCAATTTGTATTCTTAGCCTGTCGGGTATTTTCTGGTGCCTAGGCCATCCCTAGCTCAGCACTAACTTGTTGTGGTCACTTGAAGGATTTCATCAGAAACACTGCCAAATATCATGCAGAGTTAGACTCAACAGAGGTCCCATCATGGCTCTGCTATAGCAGGAAGGCCTTGGTTCTGATGCTTCTCCCTGATGGCCATCTTGGGCCATACATATTAATTCACTGTCGATTGATTTCTTTGCATTTGTGTCTGTGACACACACATTGTTCACAGATTCAGATAGTTAAGAAGGTAAAACAGAAGTCTCCCTTCCACTTTTTGTTGTTCCTTGGTCCTGTTTCCCAGGGGAGAATCTGTTATCAACCTTCTTTTGTACCCTTACTGACATGTTCTATGCACACACGGGTAGAACACATATTTTATTTTTAAATACCTATTATTATGGACATACCGTTCAGCTCCTTGCTTTTCCCATTTTACCATGAGTCCTGGAGATCATTGCAAATCATTTCATAAGAGCTCCATGGCCTTTTTAATGGCCGTACGGTTTTCCACCCTAAGGTAGCCGCAGAGTTCATGTAAAGAGTCCCCTAGTGATGAACATTTCAATTGTTTTCAATTTTCATAGTGCAGAAATGCTGCCATGTGTTATACATACATCTCTGAGCAACTGATACATTCTCAGAAGGGGAATTGCTGAGGCAAAGGGGTCTGCATGCCTTTGATATTTTGATATTTTGAAACTGCCAAATTGGCATATCATTTTCTTGATGTTTGATTACATTTCTTGGCTCAAAATGGCCATCGGTATCTTACTTCTCTAAGCATTTTCTGCTGCGTCTAAGAAGGTGGAGGTTTACCAGACACGTGGGGGGGAATGTGAGCCGACTCCCCCAAACAGAAGAGATGGGGGCGGGGGTTTGGAGGGAAGGGGAGGAACTGATTTGAAGCAAGGAGACAATTGGAGGTGTGCCAAAAGCAACACCCTTTCATCATTGCGGGGGAAGCAAATTCTAGGAGGCACCGTGAGCACCGCGGCGATCAAAAAGGCAGAGGAGAGGAACAAAATCTGCCTTAGGTAAAGCCAGAGCCAGGCAGTGAAGGGACTAATTAGGAGAGTAAAGAGACGAAGGCTCAGTCTCACATATGGAGTCGATCTTTAATTACTTTAAATAGGTGAAGGATTCATTACAAATTATGATTTTTCTCCCTGGACGTCCTCTGCTAACAATACAGGCTTTTCGCGTCCCCTCCAAGTCGGACACATCAGAACAGCAGCAGCGGCACATGTGATGTCTCTTCCAAATCTCAGGGGGTCTCCTTCCTCCAAGTGTGGCACTGCCAGGGCAGCCCTTTTCCATCCTGCGGGTGCTTCTTACACGTAAGGGCACACGTCGCATTGCAGATGGCCTGGGGATCTCTGCCCTGAGCAGCGGGCCTCCACAGACGGGGTCAGCCCCCTCCTCCCTTCTCAGAATTTCCCTAATCTCTGCCCTTGCTGACCTGCTTCCATGTCCTTTCCATCCACTCACCTCCCTCATGACTTCAAAGAGCTCGCGGTGTTTTTGTCCTTTCAGCCGAAGGGTATCTACACGGGAGGGCAGAGCTCTCTGCTTACACGGAACATAGAAATGTCCAGGCAGAGACACTAGGAACACTTCTTGTGAACGTAAACTCCATGATTCTACCAGAGCTTCTGCTGTTGTAGCTTTCTGGAGGAAAGAACCCATGAAAGGTAGTACTGCACAGAAATTATATACTTTAATTGATGGAAGAAGAGTAATGTACCTTAGGAGACGGTGATTCAGATTTGATTGATCGTATGCCCCTTTTAAAAGACAAGATAGCATTTTTATTCATCAAAACCCTTTCACACCTAGCCTCAACATGTGAATGTTTATCATGACAAACATTCCTCCTGAAGTTAAGCTCAGGAATGGAATCTGAGAGGCAGGAATCATGTACAAGGGCAATCCTGGGCCACCCTTGAGCACACACTCTGAAAGGTAAATCATTACAGTCACTACACATTTGAACTTCCTGCCTAGAACGCACGCCTCTGTATGTAGCATGATGGCATCAAACTAGAAGTGCCTCCCACAGTCCGTGTTCTTCATCTTCCAAGTGGAAAAAAATAATTCTATTGGTTTTTGATACAGTCTGGTGAGTAGTCAGAATTATAACCCAGGCTGTTCCATACTAGAAATAATTACTTTGCACGGTGTGGTCTTCAAAGTTTAAAACCTATTGAAGGCGACTAAATGGCCCAGAGAGTTTGGATCCGTCTAAGGGAAGGAATCAGAGAGAGTATTTGATTTGCTGAATCATCGTCCAAAATAATCGTCACAATTTTTATGCTGAGGAAATGTTTTTCTTTTTTTCTTTCTTTCTTTTTTTCTTAAAATTTTTTAATGTTTATTTTTGAGACAGAGAGAGACAGAGCATGAACGGGGGAGGGTCAGAGAGAGGGAGACACAGAATCTGAAACAGGCTCCAGGCTCTGAGCTGTCAGCACAGAACCTGACGCGGGGCTCGAACTCACGGACTGTGAGATCGTGACCTGAGCCGAAATCGGCCACTTAACCGACTGAGCCACCCAGGCGCCCCAAGGAAATGTTTTTCAAATAAACTCTTTAATGGAACCCCAATGCATAAAAAAGTAGATAAAGGCTGGAGTTATGTCTGCTTACCTTTCTCCTCTCTGCTCCTTGCCCTTCTGTCTTTCCAAATCTAGATCATGGGGCCCAGAACTGGACAGAGCTGGCGGGGCTGGGTGTTTCTCCATCATCAACACTTGACACAACATCTAGCACATCAGGATGCCCAATTAATGTTTGTGAAGTTACACGGAGCCTAGTGCCTATCAAAACGTGAAAATTAGATGTTTTAGGTGGAAATGTTTAGAGTTTGTGTTTTAAAAAATTAATCCAAATAAGATCGATGTCTTTTTAAGTGTATGTTCCTTGGCAACGTGTGAAAGGGTTTGTGAGGGTTAGTTTGGGAATGTGAAAGGTTATATATGTGTTCTGGTCCACTTCTAGGCACATGTAGCTTTTAGAGTGGTGGGAAACAAAGTAAGATCGCCTGATGGACAGGAAAGGAACGTGAAGTGACATTAATATCTGTTTGTTCATCTATCAGGAGAGTTGTCTGACTCACCTACCTAGCTGATGTGTCCTCCAAAAGGTGTGTGCTAAATTGAAGGTGCTGTCTTCCCATACATAGGTGTGTGTGTGTGTGTGTGTGCGCGCGCGTGCATGCTTGCGCACACATGCATGTGTGTGCATTACTCCTTGATCGAGGCTTATTGTAGAGTTATGTACTGCCCCAAAACTCTGGCTCACAGAGTGTTTTAAAAATAATTTTGAATTTGTTGCCAAGATTTTAAAAATTGGGAAATTTCGCATACAAATCCAGATTTTTTGTTTCTTTTGAAAAAGTAGACAACGTGGCAAGACAGTGAACCTTCCTCTCAAGCAGTGAGTGGTTCTCCAAGTGTGGCCCCTGGGCTAGCAGTACCAGTACCACCTGGAAGCTGTTGGAAACTCTGGGGGTAGGCCCAGCAATCTGTGTTTTAACAAGCCCTTCAGTGATGCTGACGCGTGCCTACGCTTGAGAACTCCCACTGCTATTGACTATCATCAGGTAGAACTTGGTAGTGTGAAAGCTTTCCACCTAAGCTGTTCCATTCATTCATGCAATTATCTGACCCTTGTGAGTATGTGAGGTTCAATCTCTCTCTCTCTCTCTCTCCATCTCTCTCTTTTTTTCTTTCTATATGAATTAGGTCATTTAGTAGGAAGGCATGAGATTTTCAGACCTCCAATCATGAGTCTGAGGCCCCAAAGATCTGAGGTCATGCAGAGATCTTTAGGAACCCTACCACCATCCCATAGGCATATCAGATCTGACTTCCCATCTTGTTTTAGCTGCTGCCCATGTGGCAGTATGAGAAAACTCAATTAGTACAAACAGATAAGAGCATATTAAAGTCTTGGGAGGAAGAGAGCCCTGGTTGAGGTCCCTAATGCATGCAAGTAAAATGGTTAGATAAAGCTTTATTTAATTATGTTGCAGGCGGGAAGAGAGTCACATGTAATCTTGGTGTATTTAAGTGCGTGTTTTTGAATGAACTTTTCAGAATGTCTGTATAGTTTCTGCCAGTTTGTCAGGCGGCCATCAATTACTCAGTCTCACCCTACATATAAATAAGCCACCATTTTTCACTATCGGCGAACAGAAAACCTACCAAAGCCAACCCTCTCTATGTGGGTCAGCACTCTAAGTAATTGTCAGTCATGAGTCCCACATGAAGGTATCCTCCTACCCTTCTGTTTACTCACCAGCTGCTATTCTTATTAGATACAGATGGGTATGACTCTTACATCAACCTAAGGTTGTTGTTTGTTTGTTTCGCCCTTTCAGACCCTATAGATTATGTTTAGCTTCCTGAAATACTTAACCAAATACTATTAATTAGTGCCCATGTCTTCTGTATTTCCCAGCCCTGAGGCAGATAGGTGGGGTCACGTGGCTAATTCTTACCAGTGGAATGTAAATAGCAGTGCTGTGTCACTTCTGGTCTGTAAGAGAAGGCACATCTTCTCCACGCTTTCACCTTTCCCACTTTGGTGATACTAGAGAGCACCTGCTTGAGTTGATGGAGCTGCAAAGTGGGTCCTTGGTTTGCCATCTGAAAGAGTGCTGTGCAGAACTACCTGACCCACTTCAGACTTTGGTAAGAGCAAAAATGAAGCCCTTGTTGTATTTAATTTCACTAATGATAATTTTGCTACAGATCACCTGCCCTCTCCTGACTAACACACATGGCCACAGCTGTGATAAGCTGCAACCAACATGCTTAGGAACATATTGTCTGAGGAACATGCTAGGAAGCAGGTTCAGTGGAACCAATATGAAAGCAACAGCAGCTTGGAACTTGACAGTGTCCAGAGAATGAGGCTTGTTCTAGATTGAAGTGTGTATCCAAGAAGATTTGATCTAATGGGCAGGACAGCAGCAGGATTTTCTGGGCAGTGACCATACTTAAGATCATAGGAGAGGAATCATGGTGGTTCAGGATAATTTTGTGATTTGGAGGAGGACCTCAGCTAGTTGCTGAGAGGGTATTACAAAGATGGGGCCAAGGCCTTAAAGAGTGAAGGCTGGGTTGAGTGAACAGAGCCCCAGGGAAGATGATTGAGGCTAATTACAGTTTATGACCAGAAGAAAATGTTGGAGGGGAGGGGATTCTCAGTAACTAAAGAAGAGGCTGAGTTTGGGGTTTGGATGACCGCATCCAAACTCCATTCAAGGTATCATGGCCTGGGCTACAGGATATGGGATGAGGGGTTCAGATTTGTTTATAATGAATACATACATACACACACACACACACACACACACACACACACACAATCATCCAAATGTCTGTAGTGGTGCCAACAAGTAGCTTGGAGTGGCTCATAGCCTCCTTATAATTTCAATTAGCCTTCCACTTGGCTATCCCACTTACAGACACAGTTGTAGCCAGTACAGGGTACATACTGTAGAAAGTCAGTTTTAATACAATCCCAGCCCTTCCCTTCCCACCAGAGTGCTATTTTTAAGCCTCTCCTATACAGAAATCCTGGGGCCTTTACTGTCGAATAGAGATGTCCATTCAGCAGTTGGATATATGTGTCTGGAAGTCAAGAGCAAGATTGGGGAAGAAAATAATAGCTTGTCAGTCTCTAGCATAAAGATGGAAATTTAATTTGTGGGATAGGAGGAAATCATCAAATGTATCAAATGAGAAGAATGTATCAAATGAGAAGAGAGCCTAATATAGAAACCTGAGCAGCACCCATGTCTACCAGGTTGAGGAAGAAGACCCATGAAGGTGATTAAAGGAAAAGAGGTGAGAATGGCTATCAGGGTAGGAGAGACTTTCATGGAAGAGAGAAAGAGCATCAGCAGTAACTAAAATATAGGAAAAGTAAGGACAAAAAGGCCAGCTTTGGATTTTCCCAAGTGGATATCCAAGTGGATTTCCAGATGGCACTAAGGGGCCATTGTCAATATTGGTGGGTATGGAAAGGCAGACAGGAATGATTGGCAGCAGACTAAATGGAGGTGTTCAGTGGAGACAACTTCTTTAAGAAGACTAGCTATAAAGAGATAGCTAACAGTAACAAGAGAGGAATTTGGGTTCGCTACTCTGCCCATAACAGCCTTAGTGGCTTTTTATTTATTTTTTTTAAATTTTTTTTCAACTTTTACTTATTTTTGGGACAGAGAGAGACAGAGCATGAACGGGGGAGGGGCAGAGAGAGAGGGAGACACAGAATCGGAAACAGGCTCCAGGCTCTGAGCCATCAGCCCAGAGCCTGACGCGGGGCTCGAACTCACGGACCGCGAGATCGTGACCTGGCTGAAGTCGGACGCTTAACCGACTGCGCCACCCAGGCGCCCCCTTAGTGGGTTTTTAAATGCATGAATCAGATCACATCACTTCTCTTCTGGAAACTGCCAGGGCTCCTCATTTCTCTCTGCATCAAAGCCAAAGTCCTCAGAAGAATGTGTGTTGTCTGACATGACCTGTTTCCCCATCAGCCTGAACTCCTGTGACTGCCCCCCTTGCTGACTCCCCTCCAGCGACAACTCCTTTCTTGCTGACATGTCAGATGTCCTTCTATCTTAGCTCTGGGTGTTACCTTTGCCTGGAACATTCGTTCCTCAAATATCCTCTAACTCACTCACCCCCTTCAAGTTTTCACTCAAATGTTTTCTCAGTGAATAAAATTCTGACCGGTCTTCGGGAATTGCCACTTGCCCTCCAACCGCCACACTCCTGCTTCCTTCTTATTCTACTTAACATTTTCTTTTTCTATCTCATATATCACTTAATATATTATTTCTATTGTTTATCGTCTGACTTTTCTGGCTAGAATATGATCTCTTCCAAATCAGGGATGCTTGACCATTTTATTCCACTGATACACCCTCTATGCCCTGGAACAGTGCCTGGCACAAAGATGGGCTTAAATTACTGGTGTTGAATGAAGGAAGGCATTTAAAAATATTATATGTTTTATATGTTGAAGCTGCAGGGGGACAATTAATGGAACAAGGTGCCCATGAGGATGGGATGCTGGCACAGAAGAGTCAGTCATGTCCAGGGGGTATAACTTGCCTGATGGGGATTCAGGTGAGGTTGATCTTATTTGATCAGGACACATCGCCACTGAGGTCCAGGTTGTAGATTCAGTTCCCAATAGGGGCTACTGATTGTTGTCTCCTGACCCTGGGCTGCAGTGTCATAAGACATGGAGTTGGTCACGAGGGATGAGCAACATGTCAGGCTGGATCCTTGCGCATTTGCGACTCCTTCTGGGAAGAAGGTGGTCAGCAGCCACATTTCAGAAGAAGAACATATTCTAAGGTTTTTCTATTTTCATGTTTTTCACATAGCAGGGCTCCTCCTACAAACTCCTCTTAAGCACAGAAGAGGTTGAGAGGAAGTCTTGCCAAGCAAGGGTGTTCTCTCCGCAGTCTGCCTCTTGCAGGCTGACAAAGCAGCCGAGTTACAAGAGAGGAGGGCTCTTTGCCCCTGGAAGTCTTTGGAGCGGGGCTCAGTTTCCTTCTGTATGAGCCCTCCCACTATGTTCTCTGTCGACACAGGCAGGCATGGGGCAACCCTTAGGCTCCACAAAAATAACCTAATAACAGCTTGGCCAGAACGCCCCATCCTTCCCGAGCCCCACAAAGAGACTTGGATGATGAAGCAACCACTTGCCACCAAAACAGCAGTTACCACCCCCCACCCCCCCACCCCAGGAGCTCAGGATCATCGACAAGCTGCCTGCTAGTTTGGTTGATATGTCTTTTATTTAGCGTTCTGTTAATTTGCTAAACACTGTTTTAGTCTATGTGACTGTAGAATATAAAAATGCAGTAGGTGGTTTATAGGAGACAAGTTGCAAGAGAATGCTCAGTGCTGTGAGTCTCACACACAATACCTACCCTCGGAAGGGCTGGATTTTCCCTCGGGCTGTGAGGAGAGAGCTAAGTGAGGTTCCCGTCCTCTTTAAGGGCTTTCTTTGACCTGCTCCTCCCCTCAGTGCTGTGTGGTGGGCGTACAACTGTTGCAAGTAGGTGGCACAGCTGTTTGCTTTGACTGCCTCTGTACCTCGGGGATCCCAGCCTCACAGTTAACATTGCAGGATGAAAATGGCATTTATGCTTTAATAAACTCACCCTATTTCTTTGTTAGAGGAAGAAAGGGGGGGATCCCACCCACCACGTTGCCAGCTACATGTCACCGCTCAGAGCACACCAGAGTGGCTAATGTTTTCCGAATTCTCCCTTGCATTGGAAATGGAAACCATTAGAAAAATATTGGGATGGTGTGAAGATTTCCCAAACACCTGCCTCCCACCTCTTATGCACATATGCCTGGTTCTTGCAATGCATGGAGCTTTTTTTTTTTTTTTTTCCGTTTGGTGCATTTTCATTTACAAGCGCATGTATATTTTATAAGAGCATTTGTACATACTTCTTGGTGATTTACTTGTAAATTTCCTAAGTGGGGAAGCCACGCAAAGGTCGCCAAGCTGCGGACGGAATTAAATAGAATTTCCTAATAGAAAATAATAAAGCAGGTGTCAGAAATGTATAGGCAAGGTGGGGGGGGGGAAGCATTTCAACCAGAAAGTTATTGAATGTTTATAATCAAGGAGCTGATCCTGTAGAGGAGGGGGTCCACCCTCCTCTTCCCTGTCAAATAAATCACTGCAAGCTCTCAAAGTTGTTGCTCTGAAGGGCTAAATCTTTCAGGCTTTGTTCCTTTTTGTCTGCAAAAACAACACAGTCCCATATCCTTGCTAGAACACCTGTTTCTCCCTCCTCCCTGCCTGGCACTATCTAGCAAAACGTATTTCACGGGTTACCTCGGGTAGCACATTTTGCTGATTTGACTTGAAGTATCCATAACTATGATGGACTTCTTTGCCTGACTCAGAAATCAGCTGCTTTTCAATCCCCCATCTAGAGTACCTCTGTAAATCAGAGGAAATAACAACATCGGCTTCTTGCTAGTGTTGTCATTATATTATTTTTATTAACTAGCCTGTTATTATTTTAACATTGTGAAGCAACAAATAACTCAATGTAGAATAATGAAATCTGTAGTGTTAAAGAAGTTTGGAAGTGGAAGGGCCTTTAGATTTTACATCTCTAGACAATCTGGAATGACAATTGAAACCTGATGGCCTGTAATAATCTTAATGATTGCTATGTTCCATGTTTATTTAATACTTTGCCTTTAGATTTTAGGATGTTTTAAAATAATGATCGATACATTTTGGAGTAGATGTCTCATATTTTTTTTTTCTCCAAGCTTATACTTTGCTATATAAGCAAGAAACAGTTCATTTATTCATGTATTACATTAAGTACCTTTATTGAATACTTGCTATGTTCTAAGTACTATTCTAGATACTGGGGATAATAGAGTGAACAAGAATGATGCCATGCTATTATAAAGATTATGTTTTTGTAGGGACATCAGACAGTGAATGAGTAAATTAATAAACACAATAGTTTTGTATCATCATGAGCACTGGTGAAAACAAGACAGGGTTATGTGCTAGTGACTGAGAGGTTGGCTACCTTTGGTTCAGTAGGCAGGGAACCGTTCTCTGAGGAGGTGATATTAGGTTTGAGAACTGAATGACAAGAAGGAGGTAAACAAAGGTTTGAGAAAGGAGTTTTGCAGGCAACGTACTACTTCTGAGGCCTAATACGGGGATGAGCTTGGCAGGTCCAAGAAGAGAGAGAACCAGACTGAGCTGGGGGAAGTAGAATGTGACATGAGCTCAAAAAGGTCCAGATCACCTGAAAATTTTTAGATCAGTGTCTTAGTCTTTTCAGGCTACTGTAACAAAATACTATAGACTGGATGGCTTATCAACAACAGAAATTTATTTATCACAGTTCTGGAGGCTGGATGTCCAGGATCAAGGTGCTGGCAGATTTGATGTCTGGTGTGAACCCGCGTCCTGGTTCATAGATGGCCGTCTTCTTGTTGTGTCTTCACGTGGTGGAAGAGGTGAGGGAGTTCTCTAGGGTCCCTTTCATAAGAGCACTAGTCCCATTCATGAGGGCTCCACCCACATGACCTAATTACCTCCAAAGGGCCCCACTTCCTAATACCATCACATTGGGGATTAGTTTTCAGCATATGAATTGTGTGGGGATACAGACATTCGGCCTATAGCAGTCAGGGAAATTGTTTGAGGGTTTTTTTTAATTTATTTATTTTTGAGAGAGAGAGAGAGGGAGAGAGAGAGAGAAGTGATGGAGGGGCAGAGAGAGAGGGTGAGAGAGAGAGAATCCCAAGCGGGCTCTGCAGTGTCAGCTCAGAGCCTGATGAGGGGCTTGAACTCACAAACTGTGAGATCATGACCTAAGTCAAAATCAAGAGATGGATGCTTAACCAACTGAGTAACCCAGGTGCCCCAAAATAGTTTGAGTTTTACTTTAAGTACAGGATGAAGCCGTGTGTGTTGGGCGTGGTGGTGGTGGTGGTGGGATTTAAACAGGGGAAAGATGTTGTGGATCCAGTGCTTCTGTAGGAACTGGAAGACTGTAGTTCATGAAGGTCTGCTACCATGAGTCCATTGGGTCTGAGTGTGGGCAAGGGTCCTTCCTCAAAGAAAATCCAAAGTGTTACGAACAGAAGGAAGGGGAAGAGATGGCAGGCAGCCAAAATCAAAGATGACACACTGTTAAAGTCTCTTCTGGAGAAAAATTTTACAGGCTTTTGTACATAGGCAAGAATAATTATAAAACCATCAGAATACATCCTTCCTATCATCTATCTATCTATCTATCTATCTATCTATCTATCTATCTATCTAATCATCTATCATCTATCATCTATCTATCTTTCTGTCTCTTTTTCTATCTATCCCGATGTAAAGGGCCAGAAAGAAGATGACACCAAGGGGCATTTACTCTGTAGAATGTTGGAGGTGAAGAGAAGGCAATAGCTTTTCCTCAGCAGAGATGAATTTACACACTACTTTAGTGGCTTCATTATAATGATAAAGATCAATGATGATGAAGATAGTCTTCGTATATCCACTTAGGTTGGGTGTCCTCCAATGCAGATGTGGAGACAAAGATTAGGGTGCAAGTCATTTATTGGGAGGTGATCTCAGGAACAAAGAGGAAGTGGAGGAATCAGGGAAGAAGAGCCAGTAAATGGTGTATTGAGTGGGTTTCCATTGCAGGCAATTGGAGACCGTCTTTGGTCTCCACACTTTGGAATTGTGTCCTTAAGAGGCAATGTAGCCGGAGTATTTATCTGCCAACATCCATCTTCCATTGTCTGAGCATTTTGCCTGGGATAGTATCTCCATGCTTTTCCAGTTTGTCCAACTTTCCAGGAGCTAGAGAAGGGAGATGCAGGAAATATGGTAGAAAAATGTAGAATCTGTTGACATGTTTGGGTATTGATAGTGACTTAAGGGGGTGGGCTCAGGGAAATGGGCAGGATGCCTGTACAGTAATTAAAGGAAACATCAGTTGTAGATGATGCTGTTGATATTCTGGCATAAATTCTCATTTCATGTCCCTGAGGAAAAATCTACACATTTAGGGTACCCTCACCATAGACCCTGGGATGCTTCTTAATCAGATATAGCTTTTAAAACCTGCTGCAGCAGTTTTTATGGAAACTATGCCCAGGGTGGCTAAGGCTCTGCATTTGAGGGTCACCAAACCTTGGTGGTCCCTCTGTGATACTTGCCTTTTAATGTCTAAAGACAGTGATCACCATCTTTAGAGTGCTCAGGTTGGAACTTTTCATATAGAGTTGGCTTTCCAAGACATCAGGAGATTCCTGAGAGTGGAAGAGTGTAGTGCATGCCTTAGTGCTTTGCCCAGATTTCCCTCCAGACACAGGCTCTCATTCCCCTGCTGTTGGGGGTTGTGACTGCTGGTAGCTCACAGCTAAGGCCCCATTGAGGAAACATCCTTAGCCAAGAAGAGGTCCCTCACTCCAGATTACACTCCTTCCTAGGGGGGTTCCTATATCCAATGACTGGTCGATGCAAGGGCACCAAGGCTAGATCTACTTACTTCAACTAGGGACAACTCTAAGAAGCCATCCTAGCTCCAGAGCCCCTTGTGGGATAAGCTGAAGCTTCTGCTGCCATTGCATCAAAGTGAAACTTCTTCTTGTTCCTAGTTCTGCTTCCTTCATACCCCACCAATGGCAGTCCCCAAAGCACACCACAATAAGCCTCCTGTGCCCAAATCACTGTGTCAGAATCTGTTTCCTGAGGAATCTGCCTTATAGGTCTAACAATGGGGCAATGGCATATTCCTTCTTATTTGATCCCCAGGTCTTACCCCAGTAAAAGCTGACAGTCTAAAAAGGTTCCACTGATATCCCTGGAAACTTGAAGGTCTTTGGGAGTATAGGCTGATTGGAGAGGTCCAAGAGTGACCACTTTGGTTGCAGGGTCCCTGATAGCATTCCTGTATGGAAAAGAATCCCCTGAATGCCCAAGGAGTCATCGTAAACAGATGGCACCCGTGGCTCCTGGAGTCAGCCAAGTGCAGAACGGTCTGTCAAGTGGTGAAATGTTTCCCTGAGATTTTTATGACTGTAGAATGTTTGAAGAGGCCAACATATATCACAAAATGTAGACAGGGAAGGACAGCCTACAAAAGGGGGAAGGAAATAAGAAGGCTTTAAGACTTAGATTTAATATTCTTGGAAGCAGAAATGAATGATTTAAAGCTTATTTGCCTATGTTTGTTTATAATTTGGTGCCCAGTGTTCCTATGATATAATTTGCTTCACAATTTTAGAATTCTATTTTACATACCAATAATGCCTTACACTTTCTGTATATAGTGCATTTCATCCAGGGATTATGTAGGAATCTATCCATAGAGGCGTACATGAACACTTAGGTTTATCTACACAGTAGCTAATATATACACAGAGAAGGAGAGAGATGAAGTCACCCCACCTTAATAAATTCATTGTTATTGAAATAATTTGTTGGAGGATGGTAAACACAGTGCCAAAACTTCTATCAGCTTTCTGAGTCTGCCTGCACAAATGATTGGGTAAACCATGGTATGAGTTTTCATTTTTATCTTGGTTCCTACTAAACTCAACCCTGTGTTGGTGGACATCAAGCAGCAGAAATTATACTGTATGTTAAATATTTAAATTTTATATCTGCAAAACACTGATTACTGATGTAACTATCAAATTATAATGTTAAGGAAGCTTATGGGAAAAATATTTTCTGAGTGTTTTAAAAATAAAATATAGTATTATAGGTTGATAATAGCATAAGTTCAAAAGAGCACCTGTGCTGGAATATTCACCAAATTTTAGAACCATGTGAATTGATACAAACTATGCAAGAAAACATAATATTATTTTCAACTTCATGACACACAAAATCAGGTGCAGGTTTTATAATAACATCATTCCAAATTATTTTCTTTTATGAAGCTTTGCAACTATATGACCATTTCTGAATTGAATGGGTTCTTTCTACCTCAAGTATTTAATTTGGTGAAAAGGAGCTTTAGACACCAAGAATTTTATATCATATTAATAAGGATGCTCATGCAGTATTGAAATAATATTAAAATACCGGAACAGCCTAAATGTCCATTTATAGGGGAATGGTTATATAAATTATGGTTTATTTATAAAATGCATTCTTGAACAAACAATGATGCAAATATACATCTATTGGCTGTAGAAACATGGCCATATCATATTATTGGCTGATAAAAGTTGATTGTGAAATAGAAGTAGTATATAATTCATTGATATATAATTGTATATGGATAGATAACATCAAGTACAGAAGCATTATAAATACTTATGTATACAAAACAGTGAGTAGTTCGCCAAATGTTAATGGTGATGATCTCTCCCTGAAGAGTAGAACTTCAAGTGGTATTTATTCTTTGTATCTTTGTTTTTACAATAACTATGCAATATTTTTACAAAAAAATTAGAACTGTACAGCATCTGAAGATATGGGACTGATCGTCACTCTTTCCTCCTTTTTAAAAATCAACTAATTTTTGAGAGGGGTGCAGGGAGAGGGGCAGAGAGAGGGAGAGAGACAGAGAGAGAATATTAAACAGGCTCTGTGCTCAGCGTGGAGCCCAACTGGGGGCTCGATCCCAGGACCCTGGGATCATGACCTAAGCTGAAATCAAGAGTCGGAAGCTCAACTGACGGAGCCACCCAGGTGCCCCATCACTCTTTCCTCCTTAAAGAACTTTCTTCATTTGGCTTCCAGGACAAAATTCCATCCTGATGTTCCACTTACCTTGAAGGCTGTTTCTGTTTCCTTTCACCTCCCCTTTGAAGTGATCCACAGATCAGTCGTTGGGTCTCCTCTCTTCTCTATTTATTTATTTCCTTGGTGACTTCACCTAGTTTTATGGTTTTCAATGCCATTTATGCCAGATATTGTTTACTGTCCTTTGGCATCCATATGATTCCCTTAAGTTCCCTTCTGAATTTCAGGTACTTGAAGGCTAACAGCTATACTTCCTAGACTCTTGTGCAACTAAGCTTATGAACATGACTTAGGCTCTGCCAACAATAAGTGCTCATACAAAAAGTAACAGACAGCAAGGATGCTGAAGCCATTTTTCTGTGGCAGCTCCATCTGACATGCATGAGTGTTTTCTGCAACTGGGCTTCATATTTCACATCTTTTTGCCAATTTCTTGGGTGCGAGACATGGAGTGGAGGTAGTAGTAACAGTGTCTTGCCTTCTGGATTACAGCGATGATGAAGGGACTTGAGAATGGAACATCCAGCGGTGGTTCTTGAATTACATTCTTTCGCTCCTCCCAACAAATTTGGAAGCTTCTGCCTTAAATACCTTGAATGGTCTCTCTGTGCTTCCCTACACCCTGACTGATAGGACAGTGATTCTAACATTTTATCTCCAGGCCAGATCTGTTCTTTGAACTTGGACTCCTATATTCAGCCCCTACTTGACACTCCATTAGATATATAGGCATCTCCACCTTAAATCCAAAACTTAATTCTGATCTTCCCACCCAACCCTGCCCTTTCCACAGCTTTCCCCATATGAGCTGATGACAATTTATCCTTTCAGTTGTTTAGGCCAAAATTTTTGGAAGAGATTTAATTCCTGTGTTTCACACTTACATCATGTCTGTCAACAAGTCTCATTGTCTCTTCAGAATCTCTTTTTGTTTCTGTAAATACAATATAAGTACTGTGAAGGTATGGAATTTAGTCTGTTTTGATACTTTTCCAGAACAGTGTTGGCACATAGTAGATGCTCCATGTTTTTGAATGAATAGATAAACGAAGAGTTGAGTAATAAATGGAGTGGTAAGTAAGATCCTGTTACACTATAATAGGAAGGATCTTTAGCTAAACTTTATTCCAGCTTATAGAAAGCACTCAGGGGCGCCTGGGTGGCGCAGTCGGTTAAGCGTCCGACTTCAGCCAGGTCACGATCTCGCGGTCTGTGAGTTCGAGCCCCGCGTCGGGCTCTGGGCTGATGGCTCAGAGCCTGGAGCCTGTTTCCGATGCTGTGTCTCCCTCTCTCTCTGCCCCTCCCCCGTTCATGCTCTGTCTCTCTCTGTCCCAAAAATAAATAAACGTTGAAAAAAAAAATTAAAAAAAAAAAAAAAAAAAGAAAGCACTCAGGTATGTTTTTAGGGAACAGATTCTCAGCATTTTTAGAGCATTTTTAGATTTGCGTGTATCTTAGTCTTATCTAGAGTGTGATTCACTGAGCATTTCTGTCTTTGAATGGAGAAACGGAAAGGTGTGAAATAACTTACCTTAGGGCTGTTGTGCAGACTATGGAGCGATTCCCCTTCTAGTGTTAACAGCTTTGACAACGATCACAGCAGTATGAATATCAACATCAGCTATTCATTGAGCACATACTGTGTGCCGAATCCTGTTCAAGGCATTTATGTTTAATTAAAAAAAAATTTGTGTGTGTGGGGGGGCGCACCCGAGTGGCTCACTCGGTTGAGCGTCCAACTTTGGCTCAGGTCATGATCTCATGGTTGACGAGTTCGAGTCCCGCATTAGGTTCTGTGCTGACAGCTCAGGGCCTGGAGCCTGCTTCAGATTCTGTGTCTCCCTCTCACTCTGCCCCTACCCTGCTCATGCTCTCTCTCTGTCTCAAAAATAAATGTTAAAATTTTTTTTTTTAAGTCCATTTATCTATTTTGAAAGAGGGAGAGTGAGCACGAATGGGGGAACAGGCAGAGAGGGGGAGAGAGAGAAGTCCAAGAAGACTCCCTACCATCATCACAGAGCCCGATGCAAGGCTTGAACTCACAAACCATGAGATCATGGCCTAAGCCAAAATCAAGAGTTGGAGGCTTAACTGAGGCACCATCCAGGTGCCCCTATGTGTAATATTTATTATCAAGATGATGCTTTTATATTAAAGTATATCGAACTGAAAGAAGGGGTAAAGAGAAAAAAAGAAGTCAAATTGTACAACCAGGTTTATAATGAAATGTTATTTTCCTGCTCCACCCTCTCCCCCATCTTTGAAGTCGCCATCCTCAGAGACAATCACTTTCAACCATTTTGGTTGTTTCTTCTGCTATCTAACTCCATATTTAAAAACAACAAGCTTATATTTCAATATCTTGAATTTCTATTTTGAAATATTATTTATTGACTTCCTATCTTGGGAGATGAGGATTCAGCTTTCCAATGATATCTCTTCCATCTCCCCATCCTTTCATTATAGTTATTTCAAAGCCTTGAAAAATTCAATTTCAGCATTTGCCTTAGTATGACCTTAATATGACTTATAGCTGGAGTTTTGTGGCACTTTCGGGTTTTTTTTTTTTTTTGGAGTTAATAATTGCTTCACTCTTTAAAAACTTAGCTTTCTATATAACTATCACAGATTCTTTCCTCAAACTCTAAAAGCTCTAACACTCCTCTAAGTTCAGTCAAACCCATTAGGTAATCTACCAGTGACTTTATTTTTGTTTTTCTAGGAGACTATAACCTCGATCCTCCTGTTCATATATACGTGGGCTCCTCTTGAGGCCCAGCTATCATTTGGGACCTCCTGTCACCATCATCTTTGGGATTACCTATTTCCTATTCCCAGGTTTTCCTTTTTGGGTTTTACTTCCTTGTTCTGTTGGGTAATATACTAATGAGCTCCCTGATACAGGGTTCATGCAAGGTAGAGATTTTGAGACCTTGTATATCTTAAAATAATCTTTATTTGATCTCACATTCGACGGTGAGTTGACTGGGTATGGAATTCTAGTATGCAGCTCATTTCCTCTTGAGATTTTGACATTTTTGCTTTATTGTCTTCTAGCTTTCAGTGCTGCCCTTATGATATCTGATGCTACTATTTTTGCCAATCCTTTGAATAAGATGTGTTTTATTTCTCCTCAGAAAGTTTTGAGGGCTTCTTTATACATGCTATCCTGAAATTTCAGTCTGGTTTGATTTCTCCACGCATTCAGGCTTCTATAACAAACTACCATAACTTGGGCATCTTATAAACAATGGAAATTTATTTCTCACAGTTTTAGAGGTTAAGAAATCCAAGATCAGGGCTTCTGCAGATTCTGTGTCTGGTGAGAGCCTACTCCTGGTTCATAGATAGATGACTGCCTTCTTATGGTGTTCTCACAGGTGTAAGGGTGCGGGATTTTTCTGGGGTCTCTTTATAAGGTCATGATTCCAATTCATGAGGATTCCATCCTTATTGCATAATCACCTCGCAAAGGCCCTACCTCCAAATACCATCACATTGAGGAAATAGGTTTCAATGTATTAATTTTGCGAAGATAGTCATACTCAGCCCATAACACTGATAATAATTATTTCTCACTTATTATGCTGGGCACTCAACAGGCCCTTTCAATCTGGAAATTCATGTCCCACTATTTTGAGAATTTTCTCCAACAAATTCTCTAGTAATTTCTTCCCTCCGTTTTCTCAATTTTCATTTTCTGAAACTATTATTAATTGGATATTGAACTTCCTGGGTTTCTTACATCTTTTTTCCTATTATTGATCTCTTTATATATTTTTCTCCTTCCTAAAATATTGCCTCATATATTTCAACGTTTTCTGTAACTTTTTTCAACTGCCGCCAGTATATTTTTATATTCCCAAGTATTCTTGTGTGACTCTGTTCATAACCCAGCTCAGCTGTGTGATCCTGGTCAAGTTACTTAGCCTCTCTCTGACTTCCTCATCTGTAAAATAAAGGATAACAGAACCTAACTCATCAAGTTGTTATGATGATTAAATGGTTTAATATTTGTAGAGCACTTAGTATATTGCCTGGCACATAGTGAGTTCTGTATAAATATTAGATAAATACAATAATAAATAGCACTCTGTCCTTGTTTCATGGATGCAATATGTCCACTTATTTCTCTGGGAACATTATTGCCTTCTGTGTTGTTTTTTTGTTCTGTTGTTTGTTTACTTGTTTCCATCTCTTTCATGTTAGAAGCACTTCTTAAATGCCTGGTGATTCTTGGTTGCACATTCACATTTAAAAAGACTACATGGGTACCTGGGTGGTTCAAGCAGTTAAGGATCTGATTCTTGCTTTTGGCTCAGATCATGATCTCACAGTTTTGTGAGTTTGAGCCCCACATCAGGCTTAGAACTGACAGTTCTAAGAGCTTGCTTGGGATTCTCTCCCTCTCTCTTTCTGCCCCTCCCCTGTTCATTCTCTCTCTCTCAAAACAAATAAATAAACTTAAAAACTTTTAGAAAATAAATAAATAAAATGAAGACCACATAAAGCCAATTGGAAGCTCTATATATATGTATTCGTCTTCTCTTGCTGCCCTCACAAATGACCACAAATGTAAGGTTTAAGACAATACAAATATGTTACCTTTCAACTCTGCAGCTTGGAAATCCAACATGGTCTCACTGGGCTAGAATCATGGTGTCTAGAATCACAGCTGCCTTCCTTTCTAGAAGCTGTAGGGGAGAATCTGTTTCTCTGGCTTTTCCAGTTTCTAGAAGCTTCCCTGGGTCATGGCCTCTAATTCCACCTTCAAAGCCAACCAAAAATCTCAGGTTGAGTCACATCGTATCACTCACCTTTTTTCATGGTCACATTCCCTGTGACTTTCCTCTTTTGTCTTTGTCTTCTTTTTTAATGGATTCTTACGACGATATTGGCTCCCAGGGATAATCCAGCATCATCTCTGTATTTCAGGGTTGACTAATTAGCAACCTTAATTCCACCTGCAGCCTTAATTCCTCTTTGTCATGTAACCTCGAATATTCACAGGTTCCAGGGATTGGGCTGTGGATATCTTTGGGGAGGGTGTGGGGGGCTCAGTGTGTGTATATGAATCTCATCAACTTGTGGTCTTCAGTGAATAAGTGGTTTTGCTCTTTCATTGGGCAACCCTTGTACGGATGTCTACTCTAGGACTGGTTAGTTTCTCCAGAAAGGAGTAATTCAAATTTCTGCCAGTGGGTGGGGGTTGGGGTGTCAAACCGGCTGCTTGTGTTTGAAACTTAGTAGAAGGGCCCCGACCTTCAGCAGGGAGACTTTATCCTAATCTCTACTGTCCAGTACCAACCTCCCCTCCACCCTCTGCTTGCCTGGTGCTCCCGGCTCAGGTCCTTGGAGAAGACAGAAACTCCAATCTCTTTCTGATGTCAGGGAGAGACGGTTAGTTGCCTGGAATAGGGGAGGGGTGCTGAGGATCAGATTCCTATGCAAACTAGTTTTGTCTTTTTTAAAACTTAATTTTGACATAATTTCAGACATATTGTGAAAATTGCATTCGCTACAAAGAATTTCCTTATACCCTTCACCCAGATTCCCCAAATGTTAATAGTTGCTTTATCACTCTCTCCTGGTATGTAGGCGAGCTGGATCCTGTTTTCCTGACCCATGCAATAATGTCCTATTGCCGTATTGCTGTGAATTTGGCGAGTTAAACCAACACAAATTTGTTACCTTACAGCTCTGAAGGGCAGGATTCTGAAACTGTTTTCTCTCAGCTAAAATGAAGGTATCTCTGGATCACATCCCTTCTGGAGGCTGTTGCCTTAACCAGCTTCTGGAGGCCACCCACATCCCTTGGCTTGGGGTCTCATGTCTCCATTTTCACAGCCGGCAGACTGCAAGTCTCTTTCTGACTCTGATCCTGTTTTGCCTCCTTTTTCCACTTTTAAGGAGCCTTGCAATGACATTGCACCTACTTGGAAAATTCAAGATAGACTGCTTATTTTAAAGTCAGTTGATTAACCATCTTAATTCTATCTGAAACTTGAATCCCCCCACACCCTTGCCATGTAAGATAACACATTCAGGGGTTTGGGGGTTAGGATATGGACATCTTTGGGGGAACAGTATTCTGCCAATTACAACATGTATCTATTATTTTTTAAGCATTCTGATACTTTCTGGCATTCCAAGATATTCCAGGCTCGTTTTGTACTTTCCTTACCCCTGACCTGGAATTAACCATCACCTGTTTTAATGTTGCAGTCTTTACAACAACAAAAATGATAGATGCCATTATTACTCTTGTTTCACTAATAGGAAAATATGAAACATAGATAGGTTAATTAACCAGCCCGTGGTCACACAGCTGGAAAGGGGCTGAGATCAAGAAAAGGACTGGAATCCAAGTGTATCTCCCTTCATGCCTATGCTTGCAGCTGCTCAGTACATGAGGGAAACCTCACCTTCACAAAACCCACTTGAGGTATTGGTGTAGAGAATAAAATTCACACTTACTATCAAGTAGCATATATAAATATTTTACAGTGTGTGCCTGAGTTTGGGAGCTTGCAATAGAAATGCTATGTTTGGTAAGCACATAATAGCTTCTTGGCTGATAGAACACTGAACCTTGTGATTAATATTCGTTTATTGTCTTTGAGTAAATGGAAGGAAACCCGTGTGCTGAGTTGCTTGTTCGAGATAAGTACTTTTATAGCCATCAAATGTATATATTTTTATAATATAGTTTTAATAATTGAGCTTTTATAACTGAGTTGAGTTCAAAATGAGCTTTAAGGAACTTGTTTGTTCACATTCTTGATCTGAAGTTAGTGATTAAATTAAGGGATGACTTGGGTAATATTTCCTTCACAACTTAATTAATGATGTTGATTTTGGCTTAACATTTATTTAAAAATTTTTGTGTGCAAGGATGATGTCTGTGATTTAACAATATGGGCCAGATTTGATTGATCCCAGTATAACAGGAAACTGTCGGGATATTAACCACCAGCCCCAACCAGTATTTATAATAGAAATAAGCCTTCACCATAAAGCCTCTCCAACAGGCCTTGTAACTATAATGGCACTAGCAGGTGCCGCCACAATAAAAAAGCCAGCCTCCCCATGAACAAATATTAAATTAAAAAAATCAATCAATCTGCAGTCTCAGTTCTGGCCCCAGCATCATTTCTTCCAATAATGGCAAACTCAGGGTTTGTCAGTGCATCGTTAACAGGTTAAAGACCTTTAGATTATTATTATTATTAGTAGTATTAATATTGTTATTACTTTTGAAGTGTATCAGACACTTGGCTCTTTTCCTCCCACACTTGCCACTTTGGAATTGGCATGTAAACGTTGATGGGACTCATGGCCTGAGGGCAAGTCCTCGGCCCTAAAATCTGTCAGGAAACGGCAGGATTTTGCAGGGTGGGCTGGTGACTCGTCGTGTGCTGTGCTTTCCTCTAGGAAAGCCAAGAAAGCTGTTTATTCTTCAGGGAGTGCTGTCTTCTAGACGTAGGGGTCCTGTGATTCAGTTAGCCTCAGAAAGGCATATTTACCCCTTCCTACTTTGTCCGTGTCTCCACTTTCTGAAGGGTTGTGACTCATCCTTGGCTGCCCAGCACATTTAAGCTGCTTTTTCTCTTGTTTCGTTTCTTCCTCCCCTCACTCCTGCCCCTATTCTGAGACCCCCCCCCCCATACCCTTCCTCACACTTATCCCCACCGAACAATAATGGCCAGTCCCAGTTCTCTGGCTTTGGGCTGCAATGCTAGGCAATCTGTTTGGTTATGTGGGGACTGTTCCTGAAGAATAATAGCTTGGGATCCTACCGTGGAATTTCAGCCATCACTTGAAGTGGGAATAGGTGCTATGTTTCAGACTGCCATGATTCCACCCAACTCTGTGGTTTGCTCCCTGGCTTGTGAAGTTCTTAGTGAAGAGTCTGTTTGTGATTTCAACCCCAAATGTCTCTGTAGCTGGGACTTGGAATTCTGCTTTGTCAGGATTTAGGTACTGTATCTGAGAATTGGCTAGAGCAGCGCCTCTTAAACTTCCAAGGATATCAGCTGTGGATGCTTTCAAGAGTCAATTCCGAATCAGTAGATCTAACATGGGACCCGACAGCCTGCATTCCAGACAAGCTCACCTGTGACCCTGATGCTGCTGGTCTTCGGATCAGACTCGGAGTAGCAAGAACTAGAGTGAGGTGACTTGGGGACTCTTCAGAAATGTCCCCTATTTTGGGACATCTTAGTTTGTTGCAAAATCAAAATTCCTGTTTTTGTTAAATGTTTTATTACTATTATTATTATTTTTGAGAGAGAGAGAGAGAGAGAGAGAGAGAGAGAGAAAGTGCAAGCAGAGGAGGGGCAAAAAGCAGGATACAGAGAATCTGAAGCAGACTCTAGGCTCTGAGCTGTCAGCACAGAGCCCCATGCAGGGCTTGAACTCATGAACTTGAGATCATGACCCGAGCTGAAGTCAGGTGCTTAACCAAATGAGCCACCCAACGCCCTGAAAATTCCTGTTTGATTACAGGAAAATCAAACAACCACCTATAAAAAGACATTAAGGTAGGTTAGATTCCTACATCACTGACACACACTATTTGTGGCACCGTTGCTGGGAAGGGATTTATGGGTAAATCCATGGGAGGAAAGTAGTATACGAGGAATAAAGAGAGCTATGCTTAGTGAAATTTTTTTTAAATCTATTGCTGAATGAAAAGTCCCCTTTCCCCACTTTATATGTTTTCATTTCCATGCTGACAGAAGGAGAAAAAGTTTAAGGCATCCTCTTTCTCTCTTGATACATGTTAAACCAGTGAATCCTCTTTCTCCAAATCTTTGCCCAGGGCAAAAACCACTGTAAAAAAGACGACAGATCTGAGGTGCAGAGATATTTCACCCAATTTAGGCCACCGCTCTGGTAAAACACCTGCAAGACACACATAGCCGGTATTTTTAAAATATATTGTTCAATTTGACACGAACTTCCTGGATAATTTCCCGGCATCCATTGTGTTACCCACCAGAAGTGTTTAGAATTGAGTAATACATGAATTTCCAAGGGGAAACAATGGATCATGAGAAATTCTGACAGAAAACTGAACATTGGGAATCCAGCTCACACACATGAGGGGTGTGTGTGTGTGTGTGTGTGTGTGTGCTGTTTGGCGTGAGGATGGCAGAGAGCTGTGGGAGGGCTGCCGTAGCCCCGAATACGTCTGGTATTTTACTTCCAAAAATCATGCAGTTCCTCTGAGCCTCTGTTTTCTCAGTCATAACACGGGAATGTAAGTGGTGTGGTACAGTTGTCTGCTTCACATGTTTGTTTTGAAAGTCAAATAAGGTGATGCGTTTAAATGAGGTGATGTAGAAATTCACCTACAGATGTGAATTTTACTCAGGTAGGACTCAAACTCCAGGTATTAGGGCATCCCCCAATACTCCCAATAGTGCTATGGGATGGGTTCAAGCCCTCATTCTCCATATGGTAGGAGACCACAAACCCTGCCCGCCCACCCTGACCTCTCCATGAGATGCAGGCCAACACTGATGGAGAATCTCAACCAACTCACCTTTCTTCTACTTCCCCTGTTCCTTTTAGCAACTGGATTCCTGATTTCCTTCACAGCCTGCCTTCTGCAGGTGCTCTTTCATTTCTGTCCCATACCATCCCTCTTGCTTTGGTTTTTCAAGGCAAAGACTTGCACAAAGCGGTTGTGCACTTTGCTGTTACAGCTGCTGTGGCAGTTGCTATAGTGTCGCGGGTCATATACAAAGGCTTCCGTGCAACAGTGCCAGCAAAGCAGACACCCATTAAACATGAGATGGCATTCCTGTTCCTAGAGTTGTGTTGGAATTCTTGCCACACAGATTGTACCACTGACAACTTTCCTTTTCTTAAATCTCTGATCTCCAGTGACGCTATCGATCATTTTCTCTACTTCCCTATTTCTGCACTCATTCACATTTCTCAACCTGGCTTTTCTACTCTTTGTCTTTGCATCGGCCTCCTTGTTTCTTAAGCCCAGTAAGGGATTCTGAGCCCTCTCGCCTCGTGCCTCAGGCTCACATTAAAACACATTTAAAACATGTCAGAAGGTATCATCCTCAATCAAAAACATCTTCTCCCCTCCTCTTTCTAGCATGGTGTTGACCTAGGATGGGCTGAACTGTGTTGCTCCAAAACTCCTATGTTGAAGCCCTAACCCCAGTACCTTAGGATGTGACTGTATTTGGAGATGGGGCCTTTAAAGAGGTGATTAAGTTTAAATGAGGTCATTAGGGTGAGCTTTAATCCATACAGTGTCCTCATAAGAGGGGATTAGGACACAGACACACACATGCACACACACACACACACACACACACACACACAAGACCATGTGAAGACACCAGAAGAGCCATCTACCTGCCAAGGACAGAGGCCTCAGAAAAAAACAATCCAGCTGACACCTTGATCTTGAGCCTCTAGCCCCAAGAATTCTAAGAAAATAAATTCCGGCCGTTTAATCTACCCCATTTGGCATACTTTGTTACGGCAGCCCCAGCAAACTAACATATGACTAATAGAAATTTAACACGAGCCACATAGGTAATGTGAAACATTTTAGTAGCCACCTTAACACAGAAAAAAGAAATGTGAAATTGATGACAATAATATACTTCAGTTAACCCAGTACATGCAAACTATTATCAATATGTAATCAATATAAAACTAATGGAATATTTTACATTCTTTTATTTTTTTTTTCATAAAAAATTGGTGTGGATTTTACATTTACAGATCCCAGTTTGGGCCACCCACATTTCAAATGCTCCATAGATATATACGGCCAGTGGCTACTCTCTGGGACAGCATAGCTTAGGCAGCACAAAGCACTGCTATAAATTTTGAAATTACCACTCCTTCTTTAATGTTGCTTGGCTGAAATCTTAGGCAGGAATAGAAAGGAGTAGTATAAAAATGTCGCCTTCTCTGTATTGCAAGCTACACCAACTTTCCCTCAAAAATTTAGGAGGCCAGAGTCAGTGGTTTTAATTTTTTTAATGTTTATTTATCTTTGAGAGAGGAAGAGAGACAAAGCACAAATGGGGAAGGGGCAGAGAGAGAGAGGGAGACACAGAATCTGAAGCAGGTTCCAGGCTCTGACCTGTCAGCGCAGAGCCTGACTGGTGCTCAAACTCACAAACCATGAGATCATGCCCTGAGCTGAAGTCAGACACTGGCTGAGCCACCCAAGCACCCTCAGAGTCAGTGTTTTTAAACATTTTTCCCTCTTCCCATCACAAAGCGATTTATCATGAGGGCACTATGCATACTAGTTTTCTACATCTGTGATTCTTTTCAATGCTAATTCAGACTTGCTTGGCCAGGTTTGGCAACCATTAACCTTTACAACTAGTTAACCACACAGTTGGTTTGGGGTGACCTTTCCCTCTGATCCTCTCATCATTCAAGGCCCATTCCATGATCCCGTTTCTAAGAAGTCCTGACCACTCCAGGCTGCATCTGCTCTGAATCTCTCTAACACATGAAGTCTGGACCATATCAGCTAGCTCTTAAGGGTTTTCTATTTTGCATCACTTACTGTTGTTTCAGATGCATTTATCTTGCTTTCACAACTAGATCAAAGGACATATTGTGGCTTAGAGGGAATTGTACAAGTTTGAGCTTGTGTCTTGTCTCTGCTACCTGCAGGCTGTGTGCCCTTAGATAATGTACTTAGCCTCTCTGTGCCCCCATAAAATAGGGATCAAACTACCTACTTCACAGAGTCTTTATGAAGATTAAATGTCAGAATGTATCCAAAAAACCTGGCTTTTAATCGGTTCTCCATAAGCAATAGCTGATGATGTCTCCTTATTATTCCAGATTTATTGAGCACCTACCAAGTACCAGGCACAGTGCTCAGTCCTGGGGATACAGCTGTGACAAAGAAAAGATTAATAATAACTTATTGGAAATAGGGCCAGTCCTTACATTTCTGTTTTATTTCACGTTGCAAATAGAGTGCAGAGTGTATGATAGGAAATTAACAAATTGTTGCTTTGTAACAACAGTCAAAACATGTATTGACAACATCAGAGTCCGTGGTGAGTTTGGTGTGGGTTTGGTACCTGTTGGCTGGGGTAAAATGGATTTTCAGTGCTTCTGTGGTTTACTCCTCAGAAGGCATCTTTAGAGGTTCCTTAGTGTGAGTGTCAATATACCGTATGTTAAGTGGTGATTTGACAGCTCAGGATCAGATTTATTTTCCTGTAAGTTTCACCTGAATATCATTCTAGATTGGTGTAGTGTTTAGTCTGTATTGCCAATGGGTACTCAAAACATTGAAAATTACATGGAAGGGTTATGGAACACAGGAAATTTTAGAACAGGAAATCCCTGTAAGTCTAGTTGAGTCTGCAATTGTGCTACCCCATAATTACTTTCCTTTGTAATGTTTATCTCCTTAAAATATATAGTATTTGTATAAATACACATATGCATATGTACAGTACACACATAGTTTGCACTGTAAATTTACCCCTGTTTTTGTAAAGAAATCCCACTAAAACTTATTTAATGCCATGTTCTTTCTGGGCTTAAGTACATAGCCCTTCTTTTTTCTTTCTCTTTGGCATTAAGTCCTTGCAAATCTCCCTCTATTCTGCTACCTTGGAATTGAGGACATTCTTGGTGAATTCCTTGTACATTTTCTTTTCCTTTTTTTTCTTTCTTTCTTTCCTTTTTTTTTTTCCCAGAGGAAAGTAGAGCAACTATGTTTCCACCTTTGTAAATAATTAAGGTCCTTGAGTCCTTGTATCATTCTGGTTGCCCTCTGTTGTACCTTCTTGATTTCAATAATATTCTTTTCATATTAATGCGATCCGTCTTGTAGGACTGCTCTCACTGCATTCCAAATGGAGACTCTCCTCCAGCCCCCTCCATTATAACGCAGTAATTGTTGTTGACCTGCATTCTGTGCCTGTGCAGCCACGAATCCATTTCCTATCCTTCGGCTGCTGGAATTTTCCCCTACTGCGTTTTCTTCCTATGCTATCTTTATTATCCAAAGACCCAGTAAGCCCCCAACTGCAGGGTGATCTTCAGTTCCTTTCTATCTGTCCTCGGTCACAAATAGTCACCTGCAAAAGGCAACTGCTTACACTAAGAAACCAAGCTTGCTGAAGATATAAATAGGCTCGAGAAGTGTTTGGAGACATTCAGACATGAGAGAGCTCTAATGAACTCATGAGGGGAAGTAGGAGGCAAATTGCTAAAGTTTTCTGGGTGCAAAGGAAGCAACATCCATGCTCAAAGAAGACTACCGCCATGTTGGTGCTGGTGCCATTGCCAAAAAAGAACATTGCTCCCAACAGACCTGTTCTATGAACCGCTGTGATATTTCCTGTGCCCTTTTCTGATGTACCTGGAGTTTTCCAAATCTTCCCTATGTCTCTACTGCATCCAATTTCCAGTTTACTTCTTGGATTACCAGAACATTCTTCTTTCTTGACTCTAACACACTCCATTGCAAATTATTCTGGACATGGCTGCCAAAATGATTTCTCATGACTGGCACTGGGATCAGGATACCCAGTGGCTTAATCCTGTAGTGGTCCTTCAGGGCTCTAATCAAATAAATCTTCCACTCTTGCCGTTGAAGGCCTCCAGCAACTTGTACTGGATTTGCCTGTTTGAAGTGATCATATGCCATGTTTCTGCCTCCTTCTCAACCACCTACCTCTGCTAGATTTGGCCCTCTTTCACAAATTTATCTCCTCTCCCTGCCCAGTAATCTCAAATTTATGTTTTGTTTTATTTTACTTTCTTTTTTATTTTATTTTGTTTTTATTTATTTTATTTTTTTAATGTTTATTTTTGAGACAGAGAGAGAGAGAGACAGAGCATGAGTGAGTGGGGAGTGGCAGAAAGAAAGGGAGACAGGATACGAAGCAGGCTCCAAGCTTCAAGCTGTCAGCACAGAGCCCGACGCAGGGCCTGAACTCACGAACCACGAGATCATGACCTAAGCTGAAGTCAGACGCTTAACTGAGGGAGCCACCCAGGTGCCCCTCAAATTTATGGTTTGATGTCTTCCCAACATTTCCCAAATCTCATATCTCCATTTTAAAAATTCTGGTTAAAGTTCAATTTCTCCTAAAAGTTTTGCTTAAGTAACTTCACCCAATCACAAACCATTATACCAACCCTGTGCTTCTTTTGAATATATTCATGTAATAATGGTAACATGTAAATATTTGTCCAAAGCCTCCATGTTGGAAATAGTTGTATTCATTTTAGACATGTATATTCATTCCAGAAGTGCCAACGCAACTGGGGATTTGGAGCAGTTCTATCAACCACAGTCAGCCAATCTCCCAATTTTATCTCAAAAATCAGATAAATTCTAATGATTTGCTATGATTTGATTAGTGCTTTGTTGATTTTTGTTGTAGTAAATCTGAAATGACTAGAAATATCTGGATAAGAACATTGTAACTTTTTATCCAATGATTCCTAAAGGATTGTGTGTGTGTGTGTGTGTGTGTGTGTGTGTGGGTGTGGGTGTGTGTGTGTGGGTGTATAGAATGAGAAAGATGAGAGCATCAAAATAAGATGACAAAATTTTGAAGAACACACAAATTTAAGACACTCCCTCTTTATATCATTCAGGTTGTCTTTTGATGAATGTTCTTGATTTCAATGATTTTCTTGCCTTATCGATCACTACCATTTTATGGGGTTACTTTATGGCAACCTCCATGATAATGTGATCACACTCCTCGAACTATATTTCATGGCTGCTCATTCATGATTCAAAAGGTGAAAAATGTAACAACATGTCAATGCCTTCTCCTTCCTCCCCTCCCTATCTTTGGGGGGAAAAGTAGCTTATTCTCAACTTTGGTGATTTTATGGTGAGAAAATCTTTCATACCTACTAGTGATACAAGAAGTGGTTCCAAACTTTCTGAAGGTATTTTGCAAATACATGTCTACAGCCTGTATTTCCACCTCCATAAACCTATCATCAGGTAACTAGAAATAGTATAAAAGATTTATATACAGTGATGTTGGGTTGTATATAAATGGTTGGATTATGGTTATATTGTTTATGGGACATGGTATAATCTTTCTTGGTTACTCTAAGTCATCGCTTTGTGGAAATGTTCAGAAAGCAGAAATTCCCATAACTTCCCCTAGTAGGCAGATACAGGATCATATGACTTTTTTCAAAATCAAAAAAATTGCCATATAAAAATCCCAAACAGTTTTTTGCCTCCTAAGATAGGAATTCCAAATTTGCTTTTGGAGATCATTCAGTTGTTGACTGCATTAATAATACGATGGTGGCTTCCCTGCCAGTCCCAGAGTATGGATTTCATTTTCATGAGCAAATAATAATCTTCTCTTTCCAAAGCCGCACTCATATCTAGTTTCTGTTATTAGCAGCTAAAAACAATTCCTAACAGATGCAAGAAACTTGTATGATAGTTACCAGCTGGTAGAGTTTGGTACAACTAAGTTATAATGATAAATACATTGAAATTGAACATGCTATGGCTTCGTGTGTGGTGTTTTAAATAAGTAGTAACAATAGTGATAGATATGAGTATAGAAATTTGTAGCTTGCAAAACATGTCCACAGATCGGATTCCATCAGCTTATTGCAAGAAGGTTGGTTAAGAGATTAATGGAAAGGAAGCTTGCAGAGTTACTTAGGTTCTAGCTTTGGATCTGGCACTAGCTAGTCCTATGACCTCAGGTGAGTATGGTAAAGAGATAAATAGTCCCATTTTAGAGAGGAAAACACTAGAGCATGATAAAGATAGGCCTTTTCCAAAGTTCTTAGATTTGCTGACTTCAAAGGTCTCCTTCAGCCTTAAAATTCTATCCTGCTACTGTGTTTCTAATGTGGCCAATACAAATCACTCCTACCTCAGAGTCCTTGACCTTTGAAGTTTTCTTTTCCTTTTGTGTTCTGTGTGTGAGGGGCTAAGTCTGTAGTAGGCTAGGAAAGAGGATGGGAACAGGATAGCAAAACAGAGAGGCGCATGTTTCCAGAAAAATGGCAGAAAGCATACTTCTTTGTGAAAAGAACACTATTTCTCTTGGTGCAATGTGCAAATAACATGCTCTGTTCATTTATTTTACCTGCCTAGCTCACTTAGATATTTAGTTCATGGTCCTAGACCAGATGACCTTGAAACTTTCAGGTAACTCACTATTGCGTGAATATCGAGAGGGAAGTAATTGCTGGTTCACACATTAGCAAGTGAATTTAACAGGACAAACCATCCAAACTATCTGCCCACACACCTTGATTGAAAGATGAAATTTTCTATAGAAAAATGATGGATCACAAATGTAATATCCTTAAGCAATAGACTCATGCATGTGTGGGTTTGTTAGATGGAATAAAACAACCGTTTCAGGTTAAGGCTCTGTTCTGTGCTGTGCAATATACTAGCTGTTAGGTGCATTTGGTTATGTCTGGCCCAACTTAAATTAATTAAAATAAAAATAAATTTTAAAAAGTCAGTTCCTCAGTCTCATTTTAAGTGCTCAATTCTTACATGTGGCAGGCGGCACCTCCATTGGAGAACATAGATTATAGAACACTTCCATCATCACAGGAAGTTCTGTTTGACACTGACCCTCTAAATCAGTTGTTCTCAACATTTTTATACCTCTAACACATCTGATATATATAACAATCCCATTAAAAACAATGCTTTGCACTCCCTGCTGTGCTCATCTCCCAGTGGGTACTTCCTCCTCAACGGGGAGAGGCTTACCAGAATCTGGGCGAGGGGTAGTTCGAAAAAGTCCCCAGGTTACTCCCACATGCCTTCTCACACTTCAGTGTCCCACTGAGAGTCACTGTTCCTGAAAGCCTGTAGAGCTGTCGTCCTCATCCTTGGCTGCACATTGGAATCACTTGCGGAGTTTTAAAACTATTGATGCCTGGGTCCCACACCCAGAAATTCTGCCTTAATTGAGCTTTGGGATTCTTTTTTTTTTTTTTAATTTTTTTTTTCAACGTTTATTTATTTTTGGGACAGAGAGAGAGAGAGCATGAACGGTGGAGGGGCAGAGAGAGAGGGAGACACAGAATCAGAAACAGGCTCCAGGCTCTGAGCCATCAGCCCAGAGCCTGACGCGGGGCTCAAACTCACGGACCGCGAGATCGTGACCTGGCTGAAGTCGGATGTTTAACCGACTGCGCCACCCAGGCGCCCCGAGCTTTGGGATTCTTAAAGGCTTCCCAGGGGATTCTAGTGGGCAGCCAAGATAGAAAATCCACTGTTTTGGGGATTAGCATTTGGTAATTAACAGATTATCACTTGGTTGATCCCATTAGGCAATATGAATAAGGAGTGATATTTTACTTCCAGGAATATCTTACGATGGCTTCCCTCTAAACTTCTTTTCAAAATAGATACCATTCATAGTTACTTTAACTCAGACGTTATTAGCAAACAAAATTCATGACTTGATTATCCAAAATTATTATTAAAATAAATGCATTTTCTTTCTTTTTTTAAAAAAATATTTTATTTACTTATTCTGAGGGACAGAGACAGAGACAGAGAGAATCCCAGGCAAGCTCCATGCTGTCAGCGCAGAGCCCGATGTTGGGCTCAAACTTATGAACCTTGAGATCATGACCTGAGTTGAGATCAAGAGTCTGATGCTTAACGGACTAAGCTACCCGGGTGCCCCTAAAATAAGTGCATTTTCAATGACTTCTGTCTGTCTTGGGATAAAGCAACAAATGACACACACTCCTTTCATCTGTACTGTCTAGCCATTTTAGAGGCTTTCAGTTCCTCAGACTTGCATGCTCTCTCTTGCTACTGGGACTTCACATGTGTGGTTCCCTCTGTCTGCAGCACTGTTTTCTCTAATCCCCTTCCCCCATTGCTGTTATCCCTCCCTTTCACCTGAGCTTCAAGTCGCAATATAAACTTCATTTACTCAGGGGACATTCCTCTTATTCCTCTGACCCAGACTAGATTATTGGACAGAGACTCATAATATTGCTTTCCAACATTCTGGTTCCTCCTTACGTTTCCTAGCCCCCTCATAGTTAGGAAAAGTCATGTGACTTTTTGCTGGCCGATGAAGGCAGAATGGAAGAGGCACATAGCAATTCCATGAACAGGGAAAGCTCATGTCTGATTCCCCCCTCTCCCTTCTCCTCTGTGGAGATACATAACATCCTAGACGGTAGAATCTCCTTCAGTCTGAACCTCTGTATGACCATGTATGGTGCAGACCCCTGTGCTGAATATGGAGCACAGGTAATAAAGAAACTTCGGTTGTGTTGAGTTTTGGTGCTTACTTTGTCATTAACAGCATATCCTAACTTAACCTGACTAACACAGATATGTCCCCCTCCTATGTGCTCCTCTGCAACCTGGATTGATTCCTTACAACCCTGATCAGATGTCTAATAACTCTTTAACACAGCCTCTTCCTTTTAGACTGTCAGGTCCATATGGGAAAGAATGACAGCAGTTGTATTCCTTGTTGAATCCTACACTTAGTTCATTAATTGACATATCAGTTGAGCAATACATACATGATGAATGAATGAATGAATGAATGAGAGAGAGAGATGAGAGCTAGTTATATCTTATTCTCTGTCAGTGTTTGCAGATCACTCTATTAATAGTACACAGGCAAACCCCGCTATTATGATAATTATAGAGAATATAAGGTTGAGACATTATTTATGAGGATAAATTCAAAGAGCTGGAACTAGAATGAAACTTAGACACTATTTGATTCACGATGTTTCTAAGTCAGGTCAAAAGAACATTTACATTGAAAGAACACAGGGGTGTTTTTTAAAAATTAGCTAGTTCAATGAACGGATTCAGCTGAAGGAGCCGCTGCTGTTCTGGAATGCCGTTCGTTACCTTGGAGGAAAAGGGAGGTCTAGGAATCAAACAGGAACCTTCATTGGCTCATGAAATTATTACAGACCATTTCGACTTATCTAAGCCAGAGAAAATCCAAACTTCTGATGATGGGGTCTGGATATTGGCATTTTCAGCAAGCACCTGGGGGATTTTTATGCACTAGAATTTGAGGACCACTAACCTAGTTCAGCCAATTGGGAAAGGCAGGCGAATGCCATTACAGTGTCATCTTTCCCACCCCATGGAGGCTGGTGATTAATAGCGATGGTTCCCTTGTGAAAGCATTCACAGTCATAGTGATGGTGCCCTCGTGAGAACTTCCACTACCGATCCATATGTAGCCTCCCTTCCATGTGGGGTTAAGAAACTCTTCACAGTTGGAGAACAGAATGGGTAAGAGCACCTGTCTGGAGTCAGACTCTGGTTTTCCATTCTGGTCCTACCACTTCCTAGATGCCTAAACCCAAGGTAGCTGTTTATCCTCTCTGGGCCTCAACTTAATCATCTGTACAGTGGGGAGATAATAACATAATCTATTTCATAGGATTATTTTGAAGATTCAACAAATGACACATATACAACACCTGATACATAAAATGTACTCAGTGTATATTAGCTGTTATTTTATTGTTCTGAGCCCTATGCTTTCCCCAGTACTTTGGAATACTTACATGTATTATTGTTTTGAGGAGATTTGTAGTAGAGGTGTCTGTTCATGGGAACTATAATTAGACCCGGTAAAAAAATTCATAGTACTGAACTGGCCTTTATCAGGTAATCTTTAATGATACATGTGGACCCTGCCTAAGTAACCCCAGTATATGAAAATGCAGATTTACACAGTAGATGTATTAATAAGTTAGTCTTTGCTTTATAAATAGAAGTCTTCCTTTTTTAAGAAAAGTTTTCTTTAGAATCAGTTTGGATAAGAAATTTCCTGTGGTACCTTTAAAACATTGTCATATACCAAAAAACTAGTTTATATGAAATTTTCAGAGATCTGTTTATTGTACAAATGAAAATATTTGTTTCCCTCTCAAGGCTGCCTTTTGTGGTAGTATAACACAGCTATTACTGTTCATCAGCAAAGGCTTAGGGCTCAAGTCTATTGGATGGTACTGCACTTGGGGGTATGAGTTTAGAAGGGACATCACGCTTTTGAATCACAGACTTGTTTGCAGTAGCAAAGGAACATCACTTCCAATGATTCTCAAATGTCCACATACAGATGGGGACAAGATGGAGACAAAGTTTCTGCTGGTTTATGGTGCAATAAGAAAAGTAAGGATAACGTGCTGAGGTTTCCCTAAGAGTCAGTTTCTTCAAATTAAAGGATTATTCTCTATGTGATACGATGTCTTCTTATTTAGGGGGTTAAAATTTCCCATCTCTTATGAAATGCTGGCTACAAATGCGACTATTTCAGTCGCCCTTTTTGGATAAGATGAAAATGTTGGCAGTTCTACACTGGATGTCACATCTCAATCTTTTGTAATTTACTTTAAAAGCACGAGAAAGACTAAATTCAATGCCACTTTAAAAAAAAGACCTCAATGATTGGAGAACATAAGTGACCTGTACAAGAATGCACAGTGAGAGTAGAAGCCAGCATTGGAACCCTGTTCTCCAGATACTTCCTGCTACTTAAGACACTTTGTGAGACTGTCTTTCATTATTCCATCCTTTCAGCCTGGCTTTTGTTAGCCATCTTATTCTGATAAGATCTGTATTTATATCCTATTGCTACCGATTTACTCCTAGTGTGTAACAGCATTTCCTTTTATATGACTTTACCTTTTTTGATCCCTTTTATAAACATAAACTTGTTTATTGAGTACTTAATTGGGTTGTTAGGACTAAGTGGCTATGTATTCATTTATTATAATAAAATGATCCATTAAAACATGTTTTTCTTTATGAATAGTATGAAGTTTGCACTTTTTCCCCCTCCTCTAAAATAATGTCTCATACCGAGAATCTATGGAAGGAGCTGAGAGAAGTTGTAAATGATTAAATGAGACATTGATGGACATATGAAGGTGTTTGAAATGCAGTTGGTTGTTTCTTGAAATATAACCCACAGTTCTCCTTTTTGTTTGAAAAGTAGACAGCTGAGTAGACCAAAAATTAAAGCAAAACGCTGTTCATCACGTCTTCAGGGAGCACGGACTTTCACCCTGTAATGCTGTGTGGGATTCGGTGCAGGGCACGTCAGCAGATACCCTCACTCTGGCACCGGCTGCCTTTCTCTCCTTACCTCCTTTCTCCCCGCCCCCTTCTTTCCTTCCTCTTCCTTCCTCCCTCCCTCCCTTCCTTCCTTCCTTCCTTCCTCCCCCTTCCTTCCTCCTTCCTCCCTTCCCTTTTCCCTCCTTCCCTCCCTCCTTCCCTTCCTTCCTTCCATAAAAAAAATTGGAAACATCTCTGAGAGTGAATCTTGAATGGAGAAATTCCAGAGGGAAAATATGCCTGTGATCATGTTGCAGAAAAACCCACCATCAACCTGGTCACAATCAGGAAAACAAGAGTTCTCACAGAAGTCTCTTTGTGTGACCAGCTGCAGTTCAATTATTCTATCTAACTGGGCAGGCTTGACATGCTCTCTGCAATATCTTCCTGAGCCCCGAGCCAGATGGAGGTCAGTGGTCCAGCTCAAGTTTCATGAAAGAGCTCATGTCCCCTCTATGGTGTCGCTCTTTTAGTTTTTACTATTCATCTTCTCTGGTTTTGATTTTCCTCTTTTCCCCTTTCAGGGTGAGAAAACTGTTTTCAAAGGACTCTCTCCAATTTCTGGTAGTCATTTGTGTAGCTATAAGGATTTTTACTTTAAATATTTTTATATGTCATGTGTTTGTACCTTTCTAATTTACATGCTTCTGTTGATTTTATTACTTTGCTACATGCAACAATATGTATGTATACATAAATGGCCAATTGTGTGTGTGATTTATACGTATATATTTTTATGCTTTATATATATTTATTTCTATGTTTCATGTGTATGTATGTACACATAAGGCATAGAAATAAAAATATGGAAATAATAAAAAATATTATTTGAAATCCCATATATCTTACTTGTAGGAAAAGCCTGAGTGAACTTTCTCATATCAAGACATTTGTATGTATAGATAGATAGATAGATAGATAAAAAATAGATGTAATTAACATGTGAAAAAAGGAGGGAAACATTCTGTGGAAAATAATACATGGTCAGCTAGAGAAGCAGAAAGATATCATGTACACAGCCTGTTATTACCATCATGTATTTATACATCCTGTATGCTTTCCTAGCCAACATAACTAAGCTCATGGGCTGAAATTATTAGCATCTTTTCTAGATATAGTGAGTTGTTCTGTTCTTCTGTGGCTAATGAATGACAGAGAGGTGTGCCTATGATAAACTGTAAACTTCAAATATATATCCCAGTTCCAGACAGTCCTATTGGAACATGTTTTCTCCTTTCTTCTCTTTCTCTCAATCTCCTTCTCCTTCCTCTCCTCCTGCTCTTCCTCCTTGTCCTTCTTCCTCTTTGAAAAATGCCTCGGGGGGTGCCTGGGTGGCTCAGTCGATTAAGCGTCGGACTTCAGCTCAGGTCACGATCTCGCGGTCCGTGAGTTCGAGCCCCGCGTCGGGCTCTGAGTTGATGGCTCAGAGCCTGGAGCCTGTTTCCGATTCTGTGTCTCCCTCTCTCTCTGCCCCTCCGCCGTTCATGCTCTGTCTCTGTCTCAAAAATAAATAAACGTTAAAAAGTAAATGTATAAAAATAAAATATATAAAAAAAAGAAAAATGCCTCGGGGCACCTGGGTTGTTCAATTGGTTAAGCCTCTGGCTCTTGACTTCAGCTCAGGTTATGATCTCATAGTTCATGAGTTCAAGCCCCGCATCCGGCTCCATGCTGACAGTGCAAAGCCTGCTTGGGATTCTCTCTCCCTCCCTCCCTCTCTTCCCCTCCCACACTCGTGCTCTTTTTCTCTCTCAAAATAAATAAATAAACTTAAAGCAAAGAAACAGAAAAATGTCTCTGTTGTTACTTGTGGTAAGCTCTGAACCCTCACACACTATTTTGTTGTATGTCCTGCGCTCAGAGACTGCACATCGAAATCCTATTTGCTGCAGTGTAGACGATTGCCTGGAGGTGACAGCCCCTCCCTAGCAAATTTTCCAGGGTCAGGGCCCTTGCGAGTGGTCTGGATAAAGCCACAGGACCACTAGAGTGGCACCTAAGAAAACCCCAAACAAATAACAACGACAACAACAAAAACAGAGCAAGATTCTTTCCCTCTTATTTTTCTCACAGGAGAAAGAAAGGTGGTGAGGATAGGTTGGTATGTGATGAATTAGTTCTATTCAGAGGAGTGCTATCATTTTAATGTCCTTTTTTTTTTTTTTTGAAAACGCACCCACAGTCTCTGAATTCCCATTAATGCAAAGTTCAGATAAAGCTGATGAAAAGCATCTGCCATCTTGATAGTTGCCATGGCAGATGGCGCCAGCCTTTATGCTTTTATCAGTATTAGTATCAGAACACACTTTGTGTTCCAAGCTGAGATAAAAATCATTGAAGCTGTACCTGGAAGAGGCAGTGCCACACGGCGGGCCCCAGTGTTCTGCATCTTGACAGAACGGCCTGCATAAAAGCCACGCACGACATATTCTTGTGGTTCATTAGTTCATCAGTACTGATGATATTCCGGAAACTCGGAGGAGGAGGGGATTTTCTAAAAAGGCTCTTGTTGTCTGAACAGGCTCTACCTGTTGCTGCTTGTCCCCTTGGAGCCTGTGGAGGGATCGCATCCCCCCTGTGGCCATTTATGCGGACTCTGCCGCCTTTGGGAAGCTCTGTGGGGGAAGGCATTCAACCTTGACCTTGGCAAACTAGGAACAGTGCGGAAAAAGAAGGAGCCTTTGGAGTTCCCTGAGCTGAGTAGGCCCGGGCTCTGGTGGGAGCCTGCAGCTTCCTTTCAGCAAGAACATTCCAACATCGGAACGCTTGCTCACCTCTCTTTCTGTGTCTGTCACAGCTCCTGCTGCAATGTGCCACACGTTGATGATTGTAGAACTGAAACCCTGTGCCATCTCCCCGCTCTTGGCCTCAATCCAAGTTCTGCAGCCTCCTGCAGGATGGCCCAACAGACCCTTGGTTATTCCAAATGTCCCAAAGATGTGACTTCAGAAAGTTAAAGCTGTTCTGCCGGCTCCTCATGGTACATTTCCAAACGTATTGACAGATTCTCCCCCACCCTTGTTTCCTCTCTTTAGTTATGTGTGAGGTTATTTTTGGTAATATTGTTGCCTGATAAATAGAGGGGTTGTGAGATCTTAAGTTATTATGCAAGTGTTAGCTACACAGCCTGGTACACCATTTGGCTGGTGCATGGGGGGAGGTGAACAGTGACAAAGAGGAGGAGGGCAAGGAGTTATTTTAAATTAAAGTATACATATGTATCTATATGACATTAATAATAAGGGTTGGGAGCCATTAGAGTTGGCTGCACTGGCTTTTCAGGAACCTCCAAGAATACTTTAACAGAATTTTTAACGTGAAGAGACAAGACTTTCTTATGTTTCTTCCCTTGGTTAAGAGAACTGGATTCGGCGCCCAGGCTCAAATACCGGCTGCACCGTATGCTAACTGTGTGATTTGGGGACACCTACTTAACTCCTCTATGGCTTGTCTTCCTTACTTACGAGAAGGAGATTATACTCACCTCCATCTCACAGAGTAACCAAGAGGCTTAAAGAAGATCATGTGTGTAAGGCATATGGCTATAAATGCTCAATAAATGTCAGCAAATACTACTACTATAATTCCCATCACTTCCCCTTTTCTTAGCACTGAAGTGGCTTTAAAGAGGACACCCACCTCACCAGCGGCATCGACCTGGCAGGTGGGACACCTGGTTCCAGTTTTCCAGAACTTTAAGCATTCGACAGCTGTGGTTTCAGCCCAGCTCCAAGTCAGGGTCCGAGCATGCTTTCTGAGTTGCCTCCACTGCCTGATGGACACTGCGTGGACTGGTTCCTACTTCGGGCCCTAGGTTGGATAGGTGAAGGTCAATAATTAACTCACATCCACTGACTATTCTACAGCTGTATGGTTTATAAAGGGTTGTCATAGGAAGGCAAGGAGGGTTATCATGATTTCTGTAACACCAATTCTCAATCTGGTGCAATGCCCTTGCCTACTCATACCAGGCTGCGTTACTGTCCCAGAGGAAGGTGAAAAGAAAATGTGCACTTTCGAGACTGTGTTCCATAATTAATATGCTCTTACCTTTGAAAATGCAATGATACATTATCCTTCATTTTAAAGTGAAGTATAATTTATATACAGTAAAATGAACTTTTTAATGTACAGTTCTCAAGATTTGGCAAACACATACAGTTATATAACCCTCTCCATAATAAGATATGGAATAGTTTTATCGTTCTAAAAAAATTCCCCTGTGTGTCTTCTTTGCAGACATCCTGTCCCCCACACCCGTACCCTGGCAATCACTGATCTACTGTCTATCTCTATAGTTTTTCTTTTCCAAGACTGTCATATACATGGAATAAGACAACATGTAGACCTTTGGGTCTGTGTACTTCATTTACATCATTGTATTTGAGCTCCATCCATGCTATGTGTATATCAGTAGCTTAGTCCTTATTATGAAATAGAATTCCATTGTATAGCTGTATCACAGTTTGTTTATCCATTATATTGTTGTGTTACATTTGGGTTGTTTCCCGTTTTGTGCAAGGAAAGATAAGCCTGCTCTAACCATTCATGAACATGTTTTTGTGTGAACATAAATTTTAATTTCACTTGATTAAATACTTAGTGATCTGACTGCTGGGTCATCTAGTGAGTGTATGATTATCTTTATAAGAAATGACCAAACACTTTTCCAAGTGGCTGTGCCCTTCTGCATTCCCACCATCAGTGAATGAAAACTCCAGCAACTCCATGTCCTTGTCAATACTTGGTATGGATAGGTTTTCTTTGTTTTTCAATTTTAGCCTTTCTTGCAAATATAGAGTGGTTTCTCATTATGGTTTTAACTTGTATTTCTCCAGTGAATAATTATGTTCAGCATATTTTCATGTGTTTGTTTGACATGTGTACATTTTTGATGAAGTTTCTGTTCAAGTGTTTTGTCCATTTTATTTTGAATTGGGTTAATTTTTTTTTAATATTCACTTTTGAGTGTTTGTTTTTTAAATGTATTCTGGATACAATCCTGGTCCTTCATGGGTCACCATATATGTAGGTCTATTTCTGCACTTTTAGGTCTGTTCCATTGACAGATATTTCTATTCTGTCTTCAGTACCACACTGTTTTGATTACTGTAGCTTTATGGTAAGGCTTAAAATCAGATAATCGAGTCCTTCAAACTTGTTCTTCTTGTTCAAAGTTGAAAGCTACATGATGTAACGTATCAATACATTTCCCAATTACTATATGTTAAGCATATACACTTACTTGAGATGATGCCAGTGGGGAGACAACTGTCTACTTCACCCTGGGGATTTTAGAAACACTGCAGGGTATGTATATGTGTATTAAAAAAGATGAGAGAAGCTAATATGAACTTCCAGAGACCTGAAAACCATTTGGATGTCTAATCAAATGGAATGACTTATCACGGCTTTCGATATAGTTAGCCTACATTTTTTAAAAATTTATTTATTTATTTATTTACTTATTATTTATTTATTTAATTTTTTAAAATTTACATCCAAATTAGCATATAGTGCAACAATGATTTCAGGAATAGATTCCTTAATGCCCCTTATCCCTTACCCATTTAGCCCATCCTCCTCCCACAACCCCTCCCATAAGCCTCAGTTTGTTCTCCATATTTATGAGTCTCTTCTGTTTTGTCCCCCTCCCTGTTTTTATATTATTTTTGTTTCCCTTCCCTTATGTTCATCTGTATTGTATCTTAAAGTCTTCACATGAGTGAAGTCGTATGATATTGGTCTTTCTCTGACTGACTAATTTCACTTAGCATAATAGCCTCCAGTTCCATCTATGTAGTTACAAATGGCAAGATTTCATTCTTTTTGATTGCCGAGTAATACTCCATTGTATATATATACCACATCTTCTTTATCCATTCATCCATCGATGGACATTTGGACTTTTTACATACTTTGGCTATTGTTTATAGTGCTGCTATAAACATGGGGGGTGCATGTGTCCCTTCAAAACAGCACACCTGTATCCCTTGGATAAATGCCTACTAGTGCAATTGCTGGGTTGTAGGGTAGTTCTATTTTTAGTTTTTTGAGGAACCTCCACACTGTTTCCCAGAGTGGCTGCACCAGCTTGCATTCCCAGCAACAATGCAAAAGAGATCCTCTTTCTCTGCATTCTCGCCAACATCTGTTATTGCCTGAGTTGTTAATGTTAGCCATTCTGACAGGTGTAAGGTGGTATCTCATTGTGGTTTTGATTTGTATTTCCCTGATGATGAGTGATGTGGAGCATTTTTTCATGTGTCGGTTGGCCATCTGGATGTCTTCTTTGGAGAAGTGTCTATTCATGTTAGTTGGCCTACATTTTTAAAAACTCACCTTCATATTTTTGTGGATAACTGTTCACAAATTTAGTTCAGAACATTCTAACCCCTTTAGGCTGCTGCATGAAGTTTCAGCCATAAACAGAACACAATTATTCCCTATGGCTTACCATTACATGGGTCTTACTATGAAAAGCTTGCCTTGTATAGCACTCCATTGCTTACAAAGTTCTTTTATGCACATAATTCCATTAAGTCCTCACGACCAGCCTTGGAACAGCTCTTCCTGTCCCCTTTCTGCAGATGAGGAATCTTCAGGGAGTTCAAATCACTGACTCATTGTTATTGGCACAAAGTGTCCTTGAGTTAGGACTCATACCTAAGTCCTTATACCAAGTCTTCCGAATCTCTGCTGCAGCACATCCTGACTTTAGGAAGTTCAGATAGTCCTAGGTCAATGGCATCTGGCCCGGATATCCTGAAGGGCAATATGACCTGTAAAAACCCCCTTACTACCAAATTCAGCCAGAATCAAATCTGTTTGTGGGGAGTGTTGTGTTGGCTTTAATTATTGGCTGCCCTTTGATGGTCAAGTTTCACTGTGCCAGGCTTGAATTCAATTCTCCAGATTTGGTTGGCTTAAGGAACAGATAGGGAGTGCTATTTTCAAAGGGTAAGAAGTCTAGGAAACTCTGTTACCCCTAAAATTTGCTTCCCCACTAGGCTGAGAACAAATAGCACTGATACAATTTTTTTGTTGTCATTGTATTAATAATTAGTGGTCCTCAGCCACTCTAAGTGAGAACCTGAGTTTTGATATTTGACACAGTTTGACACCAGAGTTAGGCATCAGAAATGGTCATACTTTGGGATCAGTTTCTGCATTCTATAGCTATGGAATATTTCTGCTGCCCAGAAAGTACACAAAAGAAACTGTTGAAAATTGTGGTTCTCAAAGTGGGGTTCAGAGGCCAGCAGCTGCATCATCACCATTACCTAAGAATTAGTCTGAAATGCAAAATTTCAGCCCTCCCCCTCAACTGATTTCATTTATTTGTTTTTCCCTAAGCAAGTGAACAAAATCTCCAAAGAAGGACAGCTTGAGAAGAGGAAACACATTAGATCATCACAGAACTCATTTGCAGATATGAAGTACATAAATAAATTAATGCTGAGAGAGAGAACATTGACATTATCTACTCTGGTTCAGGAGGAGCTAAAGATTGATCTAAGATCAATTTGGTATGTTCAGTCACAGAATTTTATTCAGGATGGACTCAGATTCCAGGTGAACTTATGCTTCTTATGTCTGTGGTATGAATTGGACATCTCTTTTGATAGAGAATGTTCACAGTTGTCTCAAGGTTGTAAGAGACATTTACTGTACTTTCTCTTTGGGAGAAAAAATCCAAACACCCTTCTGATGGGAATATGTTCTTGGAATAAGAAAATGTGTCTTTGGCTTGTGTTTTTATTTTCACGAGAGTCTAGGTTTATACTTTCAGTTAGAACATCCAAGAGAAATGAAGAATTATCAGGAATCTTCTTCCTTGGATGTGTTCTCTGGGACAGCAAGCACCTAGTTGTTTTGTTTTTTTTTTTCCAAGAAGAAATAAAAGCCAATTTTTCCAAATTTATATGGTGTTAGAGATGGAAGGAATCTTCTAAAGCATCAGGAGTTTTTCAAAGGGAATTTCATTTGCATTTTGGGTGGAACAGTATTTTCTGGTGAGAGACTGTCCTGTGTTAAAGATGTTTAGTATTCCTGGCCTCTGATACTAAATGCTAATAGCATCACCCAATTATTACTATAACAAAAGCCTCCCAACATATTTCTAGACACTCTCTCAGGTGATGCCTTGGGTGGAGAAGTTCCTCTAGTCCCATGGCTTTATCATCAAAGAAACTGTGATCCTGTTGGTAATGGCAGACTCAGCCTATGACCCTGATTTTCTGACCCTCAGCCCCACTATAGTGTAAGTGCCATGAGGGCAAGGATTTTTGTCTGTTTTGTTCACTGCTGGATTAATACGGTTTCTGTCACATAGGAGACACTGAATAAGTATTTGTTGAGTGAATAAATAAATGAATGAGCAGGTGGGTTACTACATACCCTAGGATACCATATCTAAGATCTACCAAAAACAAAGTGATTGACTATTGATGATTTCCAAGTCCCTGAATATAATCAACTTTCAGGTAACCAACACAATAAGGTCTGTTATTAGAGATGAAGGAATCACAGAGTAAATGGGATTCTTTAAGGCAGTCCTAGATTGTTTCAGAAACTTGACTTCCAAATTAAATGCGGTACCTTTACTGATTTAAAATGTATAGTATTTCCATTACAACAATAATACCACCACTAAGATTTTGAATTTATGTGCATATTTATGGAGTGAGCTGTCTATTGATGGATCATAATGATGACGTCTCTGCTGCAAAGGAGTCCAAGTCTGGCGCCACAAAATGGCCCATGCAATTGGAACTTTGCCACAGGTGCAGCACCCAATGTGCTATTACCTCTTGGGAATTGCTAATTCCATGAATTGCTCTTTAAAGGGTGCTTTTTTACATTCATTTCCCAAATTAAAAGCATACCTAAAGATTGTTCTGTGCTTTTAAGTTCACTCATGAGTATTTTTGAGTTTTTTGAGAGGATATTCAATACTTTTATACAGAGCTTGCTAAAGAAAATAGCATTTGCTCAGGAAAAAATGTCTTGACATGTGCCAGGCTACGATGGGATATTTTGTTCTACTAGTATTACATTTTAACGGCACATCAATATTTGGAATCTCACCTTGCCATTTTGAAGCTAGGTTGAATGTTTTCATATGACACTGCTTCGTAGTTCACATTTAATATCTGGGTGAGGCAGGTGAAATTTAGAAAAGTAAAGAGGCACTGACAATGTAGAAAGCTATGGTAATAGTGGTAAATATCTGAGTGTCAGTGACCAAGACACTGGGGATAGCAGGTTACTCTTTCCTTATTGTGAATACTTGGAAGCTGATTTTATTTGTATTACACTTTTAAGTAGCTTAAAGTATCTTGTTCCCATATCCACACCATTTTCCTTTTAAAACTCTGGTTCCTATTTTCATTTTTCAGGCAGAGAAAATGAGAGATAGAAATATTGACTATGTATAATGTATTAGTCAAGATAGCTTAGGTTATGTTGTGGTAACAAACATCCCTCCCCAATCTCCCTTGATTAATACAACAAAAGTTCATTTTTCATTCATGTCAAGTGGCCCACAAGTGGAATAGGGCCTGTCTTCCACACAGAACTTATATTCACACCTTACCAATGCACCATCTGCAATATAGGGCTTCTTCAGTCCCTGGGGTAGAGGAAGAGACTCTTGGGGGATCGTGCCCATCTCTTTTGCCAAGAAGTGATTATACCATACTTTCTACAACACATTGGCCCAAAATAGTTACACAGTCCCTTTGGCATGATAAGAGGATTGATAAAATGCAATCCTCCTGTGTGTCTGGTAGAAGAGAGCTGGACTTGTGAAAGCTCCAGAAGTCTCTACCGCAGATAACAAAAACCAGCTGCCACTTTCCGTAAGGACAATTCCCTGAGATAAATGAATTCCATAACCAATATGTCCAGGCTCCACTATTGTGTAGACTATGAGGAATAAAAATATGTGACTGAAACGTATTTGAAATTTATTTTCCTCCTGTAAGTCATGTAAGTCCAAATGGTATGTTAAAAAATGATGTTATCAAATCCTTTATGGACTAAGGTGGAATAAACATGCTCCTAAATGTACATATATAAACACACAATTACATATGTAGTGGGTTTGCAAATTTAACTCTGGATCTGCAGCAAAGAAACATTATTTATCGAGTCCATCCCATTCCCTCATTCATTGGAAGGTGAGAGAAATACCAGCTAAATGTCCAATTTGCCTTAAAGCTTAGAGTGATGCGATAATTTTATCAGTCTCTTTAAAAATTGGTTATTTTCCCAGTGATCTTCTCTATACGTCCAGCTGCACAGAGAGAGCGATGTGGGATTTACACACCCTCTTGATGTTCACGGGAAGGGGCTTTGTGCCTCAGCCTGCTCCTCGGGTGTGTGGGGTGTGTTATTTACTGATGTCTGAGGTGGTGTCTCATCCTCACAGACCGCTGGGTGTCCTGTTGGCCTCTGAGGTCAGAATCTGTGGCATCCATGGTCTTCTCTTTGGCTTGTACAGTGCTCTGATGGTGAGCCATGCCTGACTTGATCTCCTCTAGGCTTACCTTTGACCCCTCTGAGATCTGGTGAGGAGCTGCCCTTGGTGGTCCACTTCACTGCCAGGTTACAGCAACTTCACCCGGCTACAGTGACCTCCTTCCGGGGCTGGGGTATACAGCACAGGTTTGCTTTAGTGCCAAATTTACTTTGATGTGGTTGTATTTCAGATTAATGAAATAATCTAAAGTGGTTGGAGAGAAAGGGACCCAGAAGGAGAGCTTCTTCTTTGCCTTTGGTACTATCCTCAATTATCAAACAGTCCTCTCTCTCTCCACGTCCAGCCTGTAGAGACTCAGTCAGGAGGCATCTGCTTATCTGGCTCGCCCGCTGTTCTCTCTGCCTGCCTACAATCCCCCTGGAGTCGGAAAGGGACAAACTTTCTCCTTTCTTCTGTTTGAATCTCCCTCCAGCCCATCAAGTCTGGATTTCAGTATGCTAATTTTGGACAATTTTTCTTAATACAAGAGCCCAGCTTGCCATATGATCATCTTACTGTAAAATCTTAAATTTGAATGCCAGAAACAGGAAATTACCTTATTTTCTCTTTATATGCCATGTCTAACGGTCCTAATCTTCTCCCCAGGAAGACAGATGCCCCATCAACTAGGGTGAACGGCTTATACTTGAGAAGACAAAAGAGAAAAAAGTACATAAATTATTCTCAACATATCAGCACTGTAACACATATGTACAAATTAGAGAAAATTAATAAACCTTTGGATGGAAACTGGTATTTCATTTACTCAGTACTCCCATAGACTTTAGATTCTATACCAAAGCTTAGAACTTGATTGTGTGTGTGTGTGTGTGTGTGTGTGTGTGTGTGTGTTTTCCTTTATATACCCATAAACATTTTCAAATAATATATGCCAGATCTATGCCATGAACAACACAGCCCATTTCCATCTTGAGGCTCAAAATCCATTGGGGGAGAAACTTAAATAGTAACACTCCATGCAACAGATACACTTGAAGAGGTGCGTAGATGGCATCATGAGAGCAGCAGAAGAAAGTTTAACTCAACCTGGGGATGTCAGGGGGAGTAGTCGCACTGAATGACATTTTAGTTGATTCCTGGTGGATCCGTTCCTCTGAGGGGAAGAAGGTGTAGTAAGTTGGGGGTCATTCTTGGCATAGGGAGAGGAAAAAGCACGTGTGAAAGAGCAGAGGTGACAAAAGATGTGCCACCTGGTGCTTCTGGAACATATGGTATTTTGGGTACAGATGGGAATGGTTTCAATAATGGTAGTAGATGAAGAAGAAAATCTGGGAGAGACTGGGGCCAGATTTAAATGGGCTTGTTCAACATGCCAAACACGTTTAGCTTCATCTCAGGTGACATATGTGCCATTAAGGATTTTTAATCAGAGTGGTAATATGCTCAGATAATCATATTTGAATTCAAGGAAGGTCAGTGGAGAGGATGAATTGGAGGAGGTGAGGCAGAAAGTGGGAAGACCTGTTCGGGAGCTACTCAGTCAAATCAGATGTGCCGGTCACTGGTGCTTTGCACCAAATCGTTCCAGCTTTCTTCCTCCTGGGCACATGGCATGCCTGTACTTTTGGGCTCCCTGTGAGGCTGGGTGTGGCTGTGGGACAAGATTTAGTTAATGAAATGTTAGCTGAGGTGTCATGTGTCATTTCTGGGTGGAAATTTGAAGAGTCCGTGCATGATTGATCTCATCTTTTTACCCTGCCATGGTGATCACGAAACCTCCCTCAGCCTGGGTCCCTCAGTGATTGTGATCAGCAGAGCTCCAGATGATGCATGCTGGGTAAGCTGCATGAGTGAGAAATTGTTGTGTTAAGCCATGGAGATTGTGGGGCTGTTTGTTATCACTGCATGACCTACAACATCCTGACCACAGTAGGGTCAAAGGGCAACAGGAGCCTGCCCTAATAGTATGGCTGCAAAAGTGGAGAGGGTCCAGGTTCAAGAGACATTAAGGTGGTAGAATGACAGAGTTTAGTGAGAGAGTAAATGTGGGGGAGGGTGAGAAGAATCTAGAATGGCAACTAAATTTCAGCTTGGTTGTACCAGGACCATTCATGTGTATTCATTTTGCTTCCCCACTGAATTTAACTTCTTTAAGAAAACTGGGGTGCCTGGGTGACCTGGGGTGCCTGGGTGGCTCAGGTCAGGGTATAATAGTTAGTGAGTTCGAGCCCCACATAAGGCTCACTGCTGTCAGCTCAGAGCCCACTTCACATCCTCTGTCCCCCTCTCTCTGCCCCTCCTTCACTCATTCTCTCTCTCTTAAAAATGAATAAACATTTATATAAAAAATAATATACTTTAATATTTTGTATACCTATTCTCTGCCCTGTATCTCCCCCTCCAACTCACAGACAAAATTAATTATACTCTTATCTGTGTTCAAAGAACATTTGAGGCACAACTTTGCTATGCCATGTTTTATAGGTCAAAGATTTTTACAGAGCATTTCTGTTGATGGCCACCTTTTTCTCCAGGATACCTAAGAGAACACTGATTAACAATTTTTCTATTTGGCTTTTTAATATTTCACTCCTCACTGTTCTTCTGTTAGCCCTGTAGGGAGACCTACAAGTTATCTATTATCTATTATCTATTTATTATCTTCTCTTTTTCATTTTAATTTTTACAATTTTGGTCATATTTTTTGCTCAAACTACTGAATAGAAGGAGAATTTTGGATTACTTATAAACGTAACTTACCCACAAAGTCTTTCTTGCACTATCACATGTAATGAAAAGTTGACAGGATTTTTTTTTTAAGTAGGGAAATGAGGATCAAAGGGAAGAAGGCAATTCTGCGAACAGAGTTCACCTTAAAGTATTTTTAAGCTGAAAAAAATGTTAACAAAGAAACAGTGTAGGATCCAATTCACTATTTTGAATAGCACACGGCTCTTTCAGGCAGTGTCAAAACTCCTTCTGAGGTAGACTTTTTGGAATTATGGAGGAAGAATCTGGGATTCTCAAATACGGATTCTGATGGCTTTTTTCCATTTTAACGCTTATTCATGGTGTTGTGCAGAGGGGGCTGCTGAGAAGGTGGGTCTGTGGAAACCGATAGACACCCCCCCCCACACACACACACACTGACGCTCTCGGGGCTGCTAGAATTTAGGATTGGGGCTGAGAAAGAAATGGAAATTATGTCATACATTTAAGTATTGAGTTTACCACTGGAATTGCTTTTCATTTGTTTCAAGCAGAAACTGATAGCATACAACACTTAAACAAAATTAAACAGAGAATTTTCACACTTTGAGAAGCACTTATGAGTACTTTGTGTTGTTTCTTCCTTCCTTCCTTCCTTCCTTCCTTCCTTCCTTCCTTCCTTCCTTTCTCCCTCCCTCCCTGCCTTCCTCCCTCCCTTCCTCCCTGCCTTCCTTCCTGCCCTCCTTCCTTCCTTCCTTCCTCCCTTCCTTCCTTCCTTCCTTCCTTCCTTTTTTCTTAAATAAAATTTCCCCTTCCTCCAAAATAGCACAACAGTTTTCATAGATCTCCTGGATTTCCTTTGGCATTTTGCACGATGGGAGAGAGAGTGATTGATATTCCAGAAGGTTGGTGCTCAGAGCTTTCCTTTCTGTTTATTGTTCCCCTCCTCCTTGAAACTCAAACTACCTCCTAGGCATTTTAGACAGGTCAAGTTATTAACAAACATTAACACTATTTTGGATAAAAGCATCATATTTTACCTGGGAGATTTATACGTTTGTGTGTTGTGTATCTGTGGGTCTGAGCAATCACACACACCTTTAAAAAATTAAATCATTACAACGTACAGGAAACAAATCTCTGAGCAGAATGGACTGTCGGATCAACCCCCTCCTAAAGCAAACAATAATAGCTTTCATTTTTGTGGCTAGTACAGTTGGCTAAAATAAGCTAACCAGATTTGACTGAACATCATCGAAGATTTTTGTGATGCGGGCAGCAGGGTTGTTGAAGTGTTGCCAGTGAGTGGAAGTGGTTTTGCGGCCACTGGGCCCCTTGCCCACCTTTCTGGGGCCTAATGGTGCAGATGTGAGGCATGAAGGAGTCCGGGCCATTGGAACGGCGATGGGGAGGAGGGGAAACAGGACAGAAGAGCTGGAGCATCTCATTGCCCGGACCATTTGCAACAGACAGCAAGGAAGTCCATTAAAAAGATGGTACTGGCCTGCTGTATCGGGGCCATCTAGTTGCCCTAGGCTAAAAGTACTCTCAGTGTATTTTACC